>NW_010362392.1:407148-439485 GCF_000414095.1 Morus notabilis
TTACCCTTAGAGGAATGCTTGACTAGTCTCCTCCTAGAATCCCTTAATCTCCTTCTTCTTCTTCTATGGTGTGCTAGGGGCTCAAGTTTTGGAGAGTGGGAGAAAATATTTGAGAGGAAATGGTGTGTATGGCCGGATTTTTGATGTGGGAAAAAGGAGAGGAGAAAAAAAATGAGGCTTATCCTATGATGGTTCCTTTTATAGGCAACTTGGAAATAATTTTTTTTAACATCACATCAACTCCTTCAATCAACCAAATTTTGGTTCAATTCTCCCCTTTCTTGGCCGGTTATGGAAGGAGAAAATGAGAAGCAAAATTGTCATTAATTCCCCTTCAACCACTACCATCACATCACCTTAACATAAAGTCCTCTTGCACACTCCACTAGCCAAATGTTTGGCTCTATTTTTTTCATGCATGGCCGGCCAAGTGGAGGAAGGGAGAGAAAAAAATCTCACCTACCCCATTGTACTCTTGTCCACTTTCTTAAGTTTCCCTTAGAAACTGATAAAAATTATACTGACTATAAGAGAGTAACTTAGCTAACAGGAATTCGTTCCCATTTCTGACGGTTCCTTTTTTCTACTGCTTATTTACAGTTAAATGTTAAATCCTTGACTGCTTTGGATATCACATTAAATTCTTATTCGCGTAATATCTTGAACTGTTTACAGTCTTGAAATTAATTCTAGACTGAACAAATTCTAAATTTAACTATCCTGCGTTAATTTTCAGAAATGACGTTGTTTCTGACGGTGTCAACTCCCGAGTTCACATTATACCCTTCTACTATGGGTATTTATCTTCTGACTTTAACCTAGCTGTCTGGCAATTAAGGATTTTCTCTTTTTTTAAAAATGTCAGTGCGTTTTTTTTTTTACACTGCTAACATCATGCTGTGTTTGGAGATTCTTGAAATTAAGATTCTCAAACTATACTTGTACTGAAAATTATTCCGCCTTAAAGTACGGCAAGAATTTATCGATCGAATTTACTTGATCGAAAACATGAACTTAACATGAAATCTGCTACAGAATTTAGGAATACATCTATTGATTCCATAAATCCTTCAGTCACATAATATTTTCTAGGAAAATCCTTGGCTTAAATAAATAAATTGTATTATTTAAAGTCTGGAATTTTCTCAGTCATTACAGTCGTGGCCCTCTTGATCTTATTTACACTGATGTTTAGGGGTCTGCCCCGGTTCAATCTATCAATGGTTTTCATTACTATGTAATCTTTGTCGATCACTTTACAAAATATGTTTGGCTCTATCCTTTACGCTTAAAATCTGATGTCTTCACCATTTTTCGTCAGTATAAAGCTGTTGTTGAAAATTTTTTTAATCGTCCCATTATATCGATTTATTCAGATGATGGTGGGGAATATACTGCCCTTAAAGATTTCTTATGTCAATTGGGTATTCAACATCTTAAACCCCCCCGCACACTCCTCAACATAATGGCACTGTAGAAAGACGTTACAAACATATCGTTACCACTGGTTTAACTCTTCTTCATCAAGCCAAAGTTCCTCTAAAATATTGGTCATATGCGTTTCAAACTGCAGTGTATTTGATAAGTCGGCTTCCCACTCCACTTCTTAATCTTTCCTCTCCTTATGAAAAACTATTTAACAGAAAACCAAATTATAACAAGCTCAAAGTTTTTGGCTGTTTATGTTTTCCTTGGTTAAAACCATATACATCTAACAAACTTGAACCAAAATCCTCTCCTTGTCTCTTTCTTGACTACTCTCTTAATCAAAGTGCTTATTTTTGTATGGATATTGCCAGTAATAAAATTTATACTTCTCGTCATGTTCGCTTTCTTGAAACTGAATTTCCTCTATCCAAATTTCCACCATCTGATTCTCATGTATCTTATAATAATTGGAATCTTCCTACTACTCCTTTCTCTGACCCTGCGCCTATGCCTATACATGTGCAACAACCACTGGTAGGAGATGTCACGGCTGCTCCTTTACAAAATCTGCCTTGGTCATCCATGGACTCATTGCCCGTTTCTTCTGCGGAGTCGGGTAACTTGCAAAATTCTTTTCCTTCTTTTAATGACTCCACCTCTTTACCTTCACCTGATCAGCCTCCTTCTCACCTACCGTTATTACCTCTCAACCTGACCCTGTCCCACCTGTTTTACCTCCTCCACAGCCACCTAATATCATCATGACCCGCTCCAAAAACAACATTTTTAAACCAAAACGTCTTTATTAGATTACCACACTTCATCCTCTCCCTGATTCAGTTGAACCCACGTGTGTGACTCAAGCAATAAAGCATGCTGAATGGAGGCAAGCCATGTCAGATGAACTTACGGCACTTCTTCGAAATGGTACCTGGGAACTGGTCCCTTCTTCCCCGTCTCAGAATATTGTTGGCTGCAAATGGGTGTTCCGAATTAAACACAATCCGAATGGCTCTATCTTCAAATACAAAGCCCGTCTTGTTGCCAAAGGATTCCATCAACGGCCTAGTGTGGATTTCCATGATACGTTCAGCCCGGTTGTAAAGCCTACAACCATTCGCCTTGTTCTTAGTCTTGCCTTGTCCCATGGTTGGTCTCTTCGGTAACTTGACGTTAATAATGCATTTCTTCATGGCACCTTATCTGAAGATGTGTTTATGCAGCAACCTCCCGAATATATCGATCATAACAATCCAAATTTTGTCTACAAGCTTCACAAAGCTATCTATGGCCTTAAACAGGCACCACGAGCTTGGTACAATGAACTCAAGACTTTCCTATTGTCATATGGGTTTGTTAATTCACGCAGCGACACTTCTCTTTTTGTCTATCATACAACCACCATTACAGCTTATTTTCTAGTTTATGTTGATGACTTAATTGTTACTGGGAACAACAATACTTTTCTCACCCGGTTCTTGCAGGCCTTAGCCAACAGATTCTTAGTCAAAGACCTTGGTGATCTTAACTATTTTCTTGGCATAGAAGTTCTTCCCACCACATCTGGTTTACTCTTGACCCAACATAAGTATATTCGTGATTTATTGGACAAGACCAACATGTCAGGTGCCAAGGAGTGCACAACCCCTATGTCTTCTACACAACCACTCTCACTTCATGACGGCTCTCCACCGACAGACGCTACTACATTTTGACAAGTCATTGGTGCACTCCAATATCTCTCGCTCACTCGACCAGATATCTCTTACGCTGTCAACAAGTTGGCACAATTCATGCACTCTCCATATGAGATTCACTGGTCTGCCGCCAAGCGAGTTCTGCAATACTTAAAGTCTACAATTCATCATGGGCTGTTTTTAAAACGGAATCAACATCTTCATGTCACTGCATTTACGGACGCCGATTGGGCCGGAAACCGTGATGATCGCACCTCCACCTCAGCTTACATTGTTTAACTCGGTAGCAATGCCATCTCTTGGTGCTCGAAGAAGCAAAAATCTGTTGCCCGTTCATCAACTGAAGCCGAATATCGAGCTCTTGCTTCCTGTGCTGCAGAGGTAATCTGGATCAAAAACTTACTTGGTGAGCTACATGTTCCCTGCTCTGTCTCCCCACAAATCTTCTGTGATAATATAGGTGCAACCTATCTCTCTGTCAATCCTGTGTTTCACTCAAGAATGAAGCATATCTCCATTGACTATCACTTTGTTCGAGATCATGTTGCTCGCGGATCATTCCAAGTTTCTCATATCTCTTCCAAGGGCCAACTAGCTGATGTTCTTACCAAGGCCCTGTCTTCTACTCCTTTCCGACACTTGCGATCCAAGATCGGTATCTCCAATGGGAGCACCGTGGGCATGTTAGAGATTCTCCGGTTGTTTCAAACACCTAATCCCCCTCAACAGATTCAGGTGCAAATATCTTGCCATCAGCTCCAATGATCTCGGCCAAAACAACTTCTCCAGCAGCATCTCCACAAGTTTCAGATACAGGAAGATTATCTCCATTAGATTCGCACGATCTGCTATAACAGATCATCTATATTATTCAAAGTTCAAATGCACTGTAATTTCGGCTAACTGCCAACAGCACCTTTGTATATATATATGCCATCATGTAAACGTCAAGTATTATTAATAAAAAAACAAATATTCAGTTCTTCTACCTTTGTTAATAAGATCTTCTAAATTGCTCCAAAAAGAAGAAATTCCCCATTGGAAAAGCCAATGTACAACTCCGAGTAGTAAGTAAGACCTCCAAAAAGTCCATTGGATCACGCACTCTCCTAGCTTACCATCTCACACACTAACACCAGCCAGACCAAATGGCACGAGTTGCTTGGCACTCTCGTTCAGTTCTCCGATTTCAGTTTTCAATTCGAGTTAAGACGTGATTTTTTTAGAGATTTTTATTATAATAAAAAAAATTAGATGCGACTTTTTGTGAGAGCTTTTTACTGTAATAAACTGGAATTAAAAACTCGAATCTTAAAACGGGGCTATTTTGAACAATAATTTCCTCACCACCATAACATAGAACATAAAGAGGAACGAAATATCCTTATTTCCTTGAGGCAAGCTTACCTCTGTCTCACACTTGAGTTGAAGGTAGGAACAAGGAAGGCACAGAGGTATTAGCACATAAAAGTGGCTGAATAATAACAGAAGCATGAATAGAAAAGAACCCCGTGATCTAAGGATCGTCAAGAATCGAGTTTGATTTGAGTTTATAATAGTTGTGGTTCTTACTCCCGTTAGTTTGTGGGTTGTTTGTTCAGTATTTGTTTGTTCTATGTTTGTTGGATTTGTTTATTTGGACCTTTTTTTTCTTTGATGTTATAAGGATTTGTCTGTAAAGAAACAATAAAATGACGTTTAGTGGATGGATTCAGAATCATTATTAATTTACGTGTATTTTTTGTGAGAGAAAATACTGTAGCGAGTTACGAACCATAATTCGAACTACGGTACGAATCTTTGAACCAAACGCAACATAAAAGATTGATGTGTATGCTTGATATTTGGTATACCTCTTTAGATGAGTTTTGTTTGTGGAACCCGATACAAACTTGAGTAATTATTTTGAGTTTACGGGTGAAATTGTTTGTTGGTGTTATGTTTTTTAACCGTAAGAAATTATGTGTGAATTGATGTTTGTATTATTTTTTCGTGCTATGAAATGGCGTCACTCCAACATCATAACAAACTAAATTCCTTTGTTTATGATAACTGGTGACAAGTCTACGTCATCCGCATAAAAAATAGAAGCTTTTGTTTTTCACATTTTATAATTCATCAACTAATTTGGAGTGATGAAACTAGTTTGCATGATATTTCAACAACTTTAAGTGCCCCTAAAATATTTTTCATGGAATTGGTGAAGTAGTTTGATATCTAATATTGTCATGGATTCATATGTTATGGAAGATTGATTATATGTAAAACAGTTCTTATTCTTCTTGTTTATTTAAACACATGCCTTGACAGCACGCACACATACATATTGCTTACATGTGTATACATAAATATAAATATATATGCACAAACATATAACATATATACTTCATTCAAGGGTTGTATCTTGAGATTTTTTTTAAGAAAAAATCATTTTTGAGAAAATCGTGATTCTTGATTTTTAATATAACTTTCGGGTTTGGCCAAACAAATTTAATTTTTTCAAATAAAAGACAAAATTTATAACTTTTTGGGTCTCGATATTCTCCTTAAAGTTAGATAACGATATTTTAGAACATTGTTTAATTATCTCACTGGAAAAAAAATATTAAAAAAAAAAGGGATCAAGTAATGAAACTCACTTGTCTTTGTCCATAATAATTTATGTTTCCTAAAGTTGTTTAAAGTTGCATTTAATTATATTATGGTATTTTCAAGCAAGCAATACCTTGTGTGGCAGATTTCAATGAGAAAGAATTCTCTTTATGTCAAATAAAAGAACAATTGGATGATTCCAATCATCAAAAATTATTTCAAAACTATTTTGTAATTTGTTATAATCTCTTAATACATATTTTATTTGCTAAAGTTTAATAATTGTTTCTTTTGAGGTAAAGCAAAACTTTTCCAAAGTGAAATGTAATTTCTTTTTCCATAAAAAAATGTAATTTCTTTTAAGAAATGAAACTGTAGTATATTATTTAATTTAATGTTTTTACATCGTCGTAATTGTTGTCAAACAATTAACTTTAAAGAGATGGAGAATCTGATACTTTGATTCATTTTATTGAAAAAGTTATTGGACGCGTCTCGTTTCAAAATAATTTTATTTTTCTTATAAAAATAGAAATGAAAACGTTTTTAATCTCAAACAGAAATTATTTTTAAAAATATGTTTAACAGTTTTATCAAGAGATTATTTTCAGTATAAGAAAACTCATTAATGTCTCTATCTCTCTCTCTCTGCTCGAGAGAGGAGAAAACAAAAAAAAATGAAAAATGACTAAAAGTCGTTTTTCATTTCTCTCTTATTTTACACTAAATCAAAAAATCATTTTCATTTCTGTTTTTTTTAACTATGCCAAACGCCATTTTAAAATCATTTTTATTTTTTATTTCTTGAAAAATGTAAAAAATAAAAATAAGAACAATTACACGACAATTGTATTGCAACTTACAAATAACAAGAATATCGTTTTTTTAGATAAATAAGAGAAAATTGAGTTGGTTTCTCTCTCTTGATATGGCTGAAAAGTGGCATATTGTTTTATGGGGAATGAGATAAATAGCATAATATGGACTTAAAAAAATAAATAATATAAAATTTAAAGGTAAGAAGTAAATAGCATAATTTTAAGTTAGTAACTTGCAGAAGCGGGGGTGCAATGTTGACCGAGATTTTATAAAAACAACTTTTTGAAAAGTTTTATTAATAAAATAATTTTTTAAAAGTTTTTATTTATAAAATGACTTCTTTTTATAAAAAATGAGTAAATATTTTTTTTATAAAAAATAAAAAAAAATCATTTTGTTAAATTTATTTTGTTAGATATTCATTCTAAACATTGTCCATGTTCACCTTGGTGCTTAAGATGTAAGCTAATGACTGAGTCAACCCTGCATGCTTTATGGGAGTGCAAATTTACCCGGTCTATATGAGATTCTAGCCCTCTCTGGAATAAACTTTGCCAGATCAACGCAGCCTCTTTTAGTGATCTTTGCATCCAGGTGGCGCGACGATTTACTGTGGAAGAGCTTGAAGTTTTTTGCTATATTGTGTGGAAGCTGTGGGGGAATAGAAATAAGCTTCTACATGGTGGTTTGCCTCTATCGCCTTGTGAAATTCTGGATTTGGCGGGGAGAGCATATGGTGAGATTCGTGAATGTCAAAAGGCTTCTGGTTGGATTGCCATGGGACATACCTCTCTGCCCTCTAAATGGAAGGCTCCTTCGAGTGGTTGTTTGAAGTTAAACATTGATGTGGCTGTCCGAGAGGGTGTCCCTTATATGGGCGTAAGAGCAGTAATTAGAGATTCTGACGGGGTGATCAGAGCATCCATGGTTCGCAGGGTGGATGGTTCTTTCTCTCCCCATGTGACTAAATGTTTGGCTGCTCGGGAAGGGCTGTTGTCCGATTCTGAGGCAGGGCTAGAGGTTTCTATTGTTGAAACTGTTAAAGAGTTGTTTCTATATTCTAAAGGTGTAACATAATTTGAAACAAACTGTTGATTCTTAAGACTGAGAAGTGTCTTTGACTTAGTAATAAATAAGTCATTCCCTTGCTAATATATAGGGATTTGTTTTTAAATTAGATACTAAGATAGAGAGAAAATGTTAGAGAAAGTCTGTAGAATTAGGAATTCTCTTATTTTTTTAGGGTTGTTCTTGTAATCAATTTCTGACTTGTGAGAAAAGTTTCAATAAAGGGGTTGAAATTGGTTTTCTTCCCAAATTACTGGTTTTGATCCTTGATGTGTTTTATCAAGATTTCTTATTTGCCCTGATCCAATTTCATAACAAGTGGTATCAGAGCTTCGGCGTAAGGCAACAATGGTGGTTGCAAACCTAGAAATCGAGAAATTCACGGGCTTAAATGATTTTAGTTTATGGCAATTGAAGATAAAAGCCATTCTCCTTCACCGAGGGCTTGATGTTGCACTGTCGGAGGAGAATCTGCAGAAGATCGAAGAGAAACGACGTCCAGAAGTCCTCACCAAAGCTTATAGTACGATCTTGATAAGTCTTAGGGATGTGGTTCTTCGAGAAGTCGCTGACGAGACAACTGCTATCGAAATCTGGGCGAAATTGGAGGCGTTGTACATGAAGAAGTCATTGGCGAATCGTCTCTATTTAAAGAAGAGACATTATACGCTTCAGATGGATGTTGAAGAAACACATGGATGATTTCAATCGGATTATCCTCAATTTGAAGAGTATTGACGTTAAGATTGACGATGAAGACCATGCCATTATTCTACTAACTTCTTTACCAAAGAAGTACGAGCATTTCGTAGACACTATGTTGTATGGGAAGGATTCACTGACCATGGTAGATGTAAAGGTTGCCTAAATTCTAAAGAACTTCAGAAGAATGGGGAATCAAGGGAAGATGCTATAGCAATGGGCTTACTAGCTCGAGGAAGACCCGAAAAGCCAGATTTCAAGAACAACAAAAACTATCCCAGATCAAAATCTAAAACTAAAAGAAAATGTTTCTTTGTCACAAGGAAGGTCACTTCAAAAAGGAGTGTCCAGAAAGGAAGACCAAAGTTTCTGAGAATGGAAAAAGCACTGGTGATGTAACCATTGCGGAAGATGGATATGAAAGTGCCAAGGTACTTGCTGGTTTCAGACTCAGAAACTGAAAAAGAATGGATCTTGCTTTCAAGTACGGACACTGAGGAAAATGAAGATGACTATAAGACAGTAGAGGCGTTGTTAGTGGCTAACACAGAGTCTAGTAAAGAATGGATCTTGGATTTTGGATGCTCGTATCACATGTGTCCTACCAAGAACAAGTTTGAAACCTTCATAGAGGTTGATGGTGGGACAATGCTTCTTGGGAATAATAAGGCATGTAAAGTGATGGGTGTAGGCACAATCAGGATCAAGATGCTCAATGGGATTGAGATACTACTGCAGGATGTGAGGTATGTTCCCGAGTTAAAACGAAACTTGATTTCTCTTGGTGTTTTAGATCATGGGGGTTATAGTTATAAATGTGATAATGGAAGTTTGAAGGTGAGCAAGGGTTCCGTAGTTGTGATGAAGGGGATCAAAACCAATGGACTTTACAATCTGATTGGCAAAACGGTCGTAGAGGGATCTATGAATGTGACTAGTTCAAACTAGGATAAGACAAAACTCTGGCATCAAAGACTCGGGCATGTGAGTCACAGGGGCCTAGAAGAACTTTGTAAACAGGGTCTACTATGTGGGGACTAGATAAGGAGCTTGAAATTTTGTGAACAATGTCTTTAAGGAAAAGCCAAAGGGCTTAAGTTCAGCGCATGACAACATACTACAGAGGGGATTTTAGACTATGTCCATTCGGATCTATGGGGTCCATCAAGGGTTCCTTCTCATGGTGGAGCAAGATATTTCTTATCCATCACAGATGACTACTCTAGGAAAGTATGGGTCTACATCTTGAAAAATAAAAATGATACTTTCCCTAAATTAAAAGAGTGGAAAACCTTGTTAGAGACATAAAGCAGCAGAAAAGTCAAAAAGCTGAGAACAAATAATGGATTTGAATATTATGTAAATCTGTTTACTCAGTTGTGTAAAAAATAAGGTATGACTAGGCATTTTACTGTGAGAAAGACCTCACGGTAAAATGGATTTGCTGAACATTTCAACGGAACCATTATGGAGCGTGTGAGGTGCATGTTGGACAATGCAGGGCTCCCAAAGACCTTCTGGGCTGAAGCAGTAACTACAACAACTTATCTAATAAACAGGTGCCCCTCTTCTGCAATTGCTTTTAAGACCCCACAAGAAATGGAGTGGAAGACTAGTATATTATAGCAAACTCAGAACCTTTGGCTGTATAGCCTATGCTCACATAAGACAAGACAAACTTGAGCCTCGAGCACTGAAGTGTGTGTTCATTAGTTATCCTGATGGTGTTAAAGGGTACAGGTTGTGGTGTCTCGAACCAGGTCATGCTAAATGTTTGATTAACAGAGATGTAGTTTTTAACGAATATCAGATGACAAACTTGATAAAAAGACCAGAGACAACTACACAACCAACACAAGATAACCAACCACTAGAGCTTGAGGTGGAGAATGGTATAATCACATCACCTATACAACAGCCTCAAGATCAGAAAAATGAAGAATCTGATTAGGTGGAGGTGGAGCAGCAACAAGATACTTCGACTCAGTCTTATAACACGGCAAGAGACAGGCAGAGAAGACTTCACAAAGCACCTCGGAGGTACGGACAGACTGATATCATTTCATTTGCTCTCACTGTAGGTATGGATCTAGACGTGGAAGATGAACCACTGTCCTTTAAATAAGCCATAGAGAGTAAAGATAAGGATAAATGGTTATAAGCCATGGAGGAGGAAATGTCATCACTCCATAAAAAGGGAACCTGGGAATTGGTTGATAGACCAAATGACAAAAGTATAGTAGGTTGCAAATGGATTTATAAGAAGAAGGAAGGGATTCCGAGTGTGGAAAAAGCAAGATTCAAGGCAAGGTTGGTGGTTAAAGGGTTTACACAGAAAGAAGGGTTGATTTCACAGAAAATTTCTCCCCTTTGGTGAAATACAGTTCAATCAGAATCTTGCTTGCACTTGTAGCTCAGTTTGATATGGAGCTTGAACAGATGGATGTAAAAATGACCTTCCTTAATGGAGAATTACATGAGACCATATATATGAAACAACCTGATGACTTTATAGTTAAAGGGGCTGAAAATTAGGTATGTTTATTGAGAATGTCATTATATGGCCGGAAATAGTCTTTTAGGATGTGGTATAAAAGGTTTGATCAGTTCATGTTAAGGATTGGTTTTATAAGAAGCAATTAGACTCATGTTTGTATCAAAAGAAGTAAGAGAATATGAAAATAGTCTACTTACTACTGTATGTCGATGACATGTTGATAGCAAGTGAAAGCTCAGAAGAAGTTTTGAATGTCAAAGAGCGGCGGAAGACAAAATTCAAGTTGAAGGATCTTGGACCTGCCAAGAAAATTCTCGGGATGGAGATAACAAGAAGCAAGAAGTGTAAGGAGTTATATTTGTCTCAAAGTTCCTATGTGCAGAAGGTACTTGACAACTTCAGCATGAACAAAGCCAATTTTGTTACAACTTTAAGTTAGGTGCAGATTAAGCACCAAAAGATGAAGATGAGGTGCAGTATATGAAGAAAGTCCTTTATTCAAGTGTGGTAGGCAGCATTATGTATTTTATGGTGTGCAGCAGGCTGGACCTAGCGTATGCTTTAAGTGTTGTTAAAAATGGATTATGAGGTATATGATTGGTACAATTGGTCTTAGACTAAAGTATGGAAGATCATCTGTAGAAGCTGAACTAGTAGAGGGCTTTGCAGACTCAGATTTTACAGGAAGCATAGTTACTAGAAGGTCTCTCACTGGTTATGTGTTCAAGGTATTTGGGAACACAGTCAGTTGGAAAGCAAACTTACAACCTGTGGTGGCTCTTTCAACCACAGAGGCGGAGTATATTGCAGCCATTGAAGCTGTTAAATAGACCTTATAGCTCAAAGGGTTACTCTCTGACTTGCTTGTTCAGAATGAGATTAAAACAGTAACTGTGTATTGTGATAATCAAAGTGCAATTCGCCTGATCAGAATCCAGATGCATCATGAGAGGACCAAGCATGTCGATGTTAAGTATCATTTCATAAGGGATGAGGTGGCCAAAGGTACAGTAGCTGTGGAGAAGATTGTAATAAAAGACAACCCAGCATGTATGATCACTGCAGCTTTACCAGCATGAATGTTTCAACATTGCTTAAAGCTGTTAAAGATGATTTATATTAAGAATTAAAGGAACGTAGAAACTTTAGAATAAAGAACAAAGGTGGAGATTGTTAAGAGTTGTTTTTATATTCTAAAGTTGTAACGAATTGTTGATTCTTAAGACTGTCAAGTGTCATATTGTAATTGGCTTTGACTTAGTAATAAATAAGTGATTTCATTGCTGATATATGAGGATTTTTTTTTTTTAGATTAGATACTCAGATAGAGAGAGAATGTTAGAGATAAAGTCTATAGAATTAGGAATTCTCTTGGGTTTTCTGAGGGTTGTTTTTGTAATCAATTTCTGGGTTGTGAGAAAAGTTTCAATAAAAGGCCTCTCAATTACTGGTTTTGATTCGTGATGTGTTTTACTGAGATTTCTTGTTTGCCCTGATCCAATTTCATAACAGAAACAAATGTTATTAATGTTTGTCGGACTATATGTTCTCCCGTAGACTTAGCTATTGAGAGCCCAATTGTTACTGATGTTAAGTTTTCGCTTTCTCAAGTCAATAGCGGTTGTTGCACACATATTTCTAAGAATAGGAACATTATTGGCCAGTGGCCACGCTTTGGCAAGCTCAGTATTTGCTGTCAATTTGGATTGGGTTGGGATTGATAAATCCCCTTATTTTTTATCTCGTTCAATTTTGGCCGATACAGCCTAATAAAATTCAAGTCCATTTAAAAAAAAAAAGACATAATTTTAATAAATGGGCATTTACCATTTTATAAATATCAAGAATATCCCTAAACTATTATAATAATAGATTTTATTGTAAAACAATTTAGTAGGGTCAAATATTACTGTCCGAAAGTTTTGAGATTCTAATAATTTTATAAATAATAAAATTAAAGTTTTGACCCTAAATTTTTAGAAATTCAAATTTAAACCCTCAATTTTTGAAAGTTACAAATTTACCCCTCATATTTTAGAAAATTATAATTTGACCCTTTATTTTATTAAGAATTATAATTTGAACCCTTATTTTTTAAAAATATTACATTTGATTAATTTTTAAAAAACTTTACAAAAACACCCATATTGGCTGGTAATAAAGAATTTATTGAGTAAATTCATCATTTACCACATAAGCTAAAACTATTGGCTCGTAAAAAAGGACTTATTCATATATAAATGGTAGATTTAGTATTAATCAAAATCACATTTGTTTTTTTTTAATGTTGTAATTGAATCATTTACCTAATAAATTCATTATTTACTGTGCTTTTAGTTAGTAAATGAAGCATTTATCAGATAATTGAAGCATTTAACAGGTAAATTTGTTATTTACCGCGTGTTTGGTTGATAAATGCGTCACTTACTAAGTAAATTCGTTATTTACCAACCAAACTAAATTATTGGCGTGTAAATAAAGGATCACAAGAATAACTTATAAATGATGGATTTACCTGGTAAATGATTCATTTACCACGAATATAAATGTGTTTTTTGTTTTTGGTAAAAATGGGTCAAATGTAATGTTTCAAAAATTAAGGTGTCAAAAATACAATTTTTTTAAAATTAAGTGATCAAAATATAATTTTTTACAAAAGTTAATGAGCCAAAAATAATTTTTAAAAAATTAAGAGATCAAAATTAAATCTTTTAAAGTTTCAAGAGAGAAAAAACATAAAAGTAAAAATAGAAGACAACATACTAAAATTTCAAATATACTAAAATTAAATCTTTTACTCTTGATCATTGTGCTATTTACTACAACTAGTTTAACAAAATGGCCTATATTACAATTTCTCTAATTTGTTTTATATTATGGTTTTTCTCAAATTCACATACATTTTACATTGTATTTTAATAATAATATTATACCTTACTTTAATGTATTTAGAAAACTGTTTTGTAGTATTCTACGGGACAAAATTCCAACACATCGTATTTTTATCAAATTCTTTTAAATTATTATATTTTATTTAAATTAATATGATTGTGATGAGATTTGACATGATTTAAAATTATATTTGTGATCATTTACACTGATATTTAGTATGTATTTTAAGGGTATTTGTCTATTTCTTTTTTTTTTAAAGAAAATGGTTGAACTTATTATAATGCATGAGTCTATATTTTTATTATTTTTTTAATTAATATCTTTTTGATTAATATAGTTATGTAATTAAAAAGATATTAATTAAGAACCTGTTTGGTTGGAGGATTCGTTCTCTGATTCGAATCATGGTTTATAGTTCATTATAGTATTTTTTCTTATAAAAAATACACGTAAATCAAAAATAGTTATAATGTCATAGTTCTAATCTATAAACTAAACGAGCTCTAAAGTTAAAAATTTAAATCAGGTATTTGTCTTCTTCTAAAATAAAAATCTTTTGAAAAGGTGGGCCTACCATTCCGGGCCTTAGAGGCCCATTAAGGAATGGGTCGTGATATTTTGGAGCCGAGAAAAAGAAGACGGACGCCAAATCAAAATCTACAACCAGAAGAAGAAAAGGATCCATCTCTTTCAGTTCCGCCAGTTCGTGCGAGAGGAGAGAAGCAAAAGAAAGCCATTTTCGTTCGTGCGGATAGAGAGAGAGAGTCAGAGATCCCCCAAACGGCAACGGCGAAGAAGCTCGTAAAACCCAAGAGGCGTCGCCATAACCGGAGCCTGAATTCCCAGGTACTAATCTTAGACCTCAATCTTCACTCCTACGATGTTCGGAACCTCGTTCATTGCAAAGAACTGAGGCAATTCCCGAACTTTATTCATAACACACGAAGTTTTATTCGAATTTAGTTATCCAATCTTAGGGTTAGGGATTGTATTAAGGTTTTTGGTTTGGGGACCAGGTGGTCGGAGATATGAAAGGTTGGTCGCACCAGAACTGAGGCAAATTTCTTGGTTGTTTGAATTTGAGGTTTTTTTTTTTTTTTTGCCATCAAAACGAAAGGTAGATGCGAATTTAGTTATGCAAGGTTAGGGTTAGGGTTAGGGATTTTGTATCGAAGGTTTCGGTAGAAAAGACATGAAAGGCCGGTCGCACCACCGCCTTCAGAGTTCGGATCCTCCGGACGACTGGGTCAATGGTTCTTGGACCGTTGATTGCGTCTGCGGTGTGAATTTCGACGATGGGGAAGAGATGGTTAATTGCGATGAGTGTGGCGTTTGGGTTCACACTAGGTGTTCCAGGTATGTGAAGGGAGATGATATTTTTGTTTGTGATAAGTGTAAGATCAAGAACAATAGAAATGATAGCGAGGAGACCGAGGTTGCTCAATTGTTGGTTGAGCTTCCAACTAAAACTATGAGGATAGAGAATTCTTATGCGCCGAATGGGCCGCCTCGCCGGCCCTTTAGGCTTTGGACGGATATACCGATTGAGGAGAGGGTACATGTCCAGGGGATACCAGGCGGTGACCCTTCTTTGTTTGGTGGGTTGTCGTCGGTTTTTACGCCGGAGTTGTGGAAGTGCACTGGCTATGTGCCCAAGAAGTTTAACTTTCGGTATAGGGAGTTCCCTTGTTGGGATGAGAAGGAAGGTGGTGATAATAAGTTGGATGAAGAGAATGAGAATCCTGTGGATAAAGGTGCTGGTGTTCTGTTCTCCTTGTCAAAGGAGAGTGTGTTTGCTACTCCAGTGGCTGCTTTGGTTGGTTTGAGAGGTGGAGATGAGGAAGCTACACGTAATCGGAAGGTCTCTTTGAAAGAGGCAAAAAAATGGGGGAGTGAGGGTATAGATGCTAGGCGTTCAGAGAATGGTGGGAAGAAGGAGAGCAGCTTAGTGCGCCCTGTTGTGTTACATTCTGGTAGGCGGAAGAAAGAAGATTCGGGGATATCTAAAGATCGGAGCGGAAAGAAGAAAGCCAGAACTACTGAAAAAGAGGTTGATGCTAAGAAGAGAGGTACACATTCTTCCAAAATAGGTAATTTGGTCTTGCTGTGCTTTTTGTTATTAGGCTGCTACTTTTGACTTCCTCTCTAATGATTAAAAAAAATGCAAGTTTTTATTCTGCTATCCATCATATTGGTCAATGTCGATAATGTTGGCACCTTACAGTGGGTCACATCTTGTTCTAGCTGACATGTGTATGTTGATTCCAATTTTTTGTTTCCATTTTTATTACTAGTGTTTACACCCACCAGTGATGCAAAACAATTGGAATTTTATGAAGACAGAGCTCCGAAGTTTCCTAAAGGTGAAATTCAGAGTACGAAGAATAAGAATTTGAAGGAGACAACCATTAAAGAACCTACATCCAATCCTCACCTTGCAGCTCATGGTAATGTTGAAAAGCATTCTACAGAAGCCTTATCTTCAAATGTGTCTAGACAAGATTTTCCAATTGGTACTGGACTGAAGGAGGAGAAGATTGACCATCAGCATCCTGCAGTGCTAGAAAGTTCTCCTAAAGAGGATGACGCTGTTGGATCATCAGTTCAACGCGATAATGTGAAAGAAGAGGTATTTTTGTATCCACTCACATTTACTAATTTGCTCTTGTTCTTCTTTTGAATGTCGGCTGTTCTTATTCCTTCTTTCGTAACCATGCACATTTGTTGTTTTTATTCCCTTTCCCTTTGTGGGGTTCTTTAAAGAACATTCAACAAGTTATAAAATGGTTATTTTCCAAGCAGTACCTATAACCCTTAGCTTCGCTTCACTTACTCTGCTGGACAACACAAAATGTGTGCTCTCTGACCACCACTTTGTGCAACCATCATACTTAACTATCTGGGATTTGGATCTGAATCAAGGCTGTTAGTGTGCTTTCTAGAGCATAAATAAAGGTTCCTAGTTTACTAATGTTGCATGTAAATGCACTTTAGTAAGATGATTTCAACCTTTACTAGTTTTCAAGTTTTGGTTTCAATCTTCTCCCTCTACATTGGAAACAAAAAATTAAATTTGAAGGGTAAGATTGTAGTTTTGTTGTTATAGGCATAGCTGAGTGAGTAATTTCTCACCGAACTCCACCTTAAGATGTAGCCTTCAAATCCCCCAATCACCAAAGTTAAAACAAAAGGATGAATTTGTAGTTTTCAAACATAATGGGTAGATTTTGTATTTTAAATAAAATTACAAGCTGTATCTTTGCGATCATCCCTTAAACTATAACATATGATGTTCGCGTTTATGTTTTTCACTCTAATGTGAGCTGTGAACAATGGTTATTGTGTCTTTTACATTCTTCTTTTAGTGTTTAAATTTCAGCTTGTTAAAATTACATTGTTTCATGATGATAGGGAGATAACATGACAGTTGGTAAGCTGGATGATAGCTTTGAAAGCTCTGATAAAAATGTTGACAACTCTCTCGTCAAAGATGTGCCTGGTGTTGCACTTGAAGTTAAAGACAATCAAGTTCAAGATTCTTATGTTGACACGTCATTGAAGTCTGAACTGCCTAATCTTGAAGTGAAGAAAGAACTCGATCACAGCTCTGGTTCTCTGCCAAATATTCAGTCTTCTCCTCAAGGTGATGCAAAAGATCCTGGCATATCTTTGGGTAAGATGTTGGAAACTTCTAAACTCAATAGTGCAACAATAAGTACTTCACAGTCCAGTGATGATAAGGCAGAACATCTTGACCGTTCTTTGGAAGCCGTCGGCAATTCTCATATGAGCAAGGCCGATCAATTATCTGGTGAGCCTTGTCAGCTTAAATCAGAATTAGAGAGCGCAGATGGTTTAATGGCTTTGCAGAAAACCCCTTCAGAACAAAAAAAGGGTTCTGGGATTCCTGAAGAGCATTCCAGAGCAGGAGGAACTATGTTAAACTCTCAGGGATTGCCCAGTCAGCGTAACATGGTAGCGTGTTCTGGAAAATCTTCTTCAATGCCAACCACTGTATTGACTGCCAAATCATCTAGTTCTGATAATGTCAAATCTACTGATGCTTCAAACCATAATCCTGTTGCTAAACCGCAAATCACATCTGAAAGTAATGCCAATGTGAGAAAAGATCGTTGTCCACATGATGTCAGGGAAGAGGATAGGGATGACGTGCCGAGGAAATCTGTGAAAGAGCGTCCAAAATCAATTTTACATTCTGCTCCAAAACCCTCCCACCCAAGCAGGATATCACATGATCCGCTTTCCAAGAAAACAACACCAGAATCAAAAGATAATGTGCTTTGTGTGTCTTCCAAAACATCTTCAGCTGCAAATACTACTGCAGTTTCTTCAGGCTCTGTTGAGCCGACTGGATCACTACACCATCAGAAGGCTGTACATACGCATAATAGAACTACAGTTTCAGGGGTGCCCCCAAAAGGTGAAAAGTTTAACCAGCCAAATATCCAGCCTTCCTCTAAGATTAATCAGAATCACACGACTTCTGTGTGTCCGCCTGTTCTTTCAAGTTTACCTGCTACACTAAGCGATGAGGAGGTGAGAGGATTTTCCCAGTAATGTTTTAACTTATTTTCCTGGAGATAATTTTGCATCTCTATGTGCTCACTTTTATATGTTTTTGCAGCTTGCGTTACTGCTGCATCAAGAACTCAACAGCTCTCCTAGAGTACCTCGTGTACCACGTGTGCGCCATGCAGGTAGCTTGCCTCAGCTGTCTTCTCCAAGCGCCACGAGCATGCTGATAAAGCGTACTTCAAGTTCTGGAGGCAAAGATCACAGCTCCGTAAGTTCTTGCTTCCCTGATCTACTCATGATTGGTTATCATTTGACTGAAGTCTACTCCCTTTTAATTATATCCAGCTTTGAGCATACACATATAAAAGGTTATGGAGGACGGTTTTTAGTTTGTCTGTTGTGATTTAGTAACAAATCCTTATTGTACAGGTATCTAGAAGGAAGTACAGGGATGCTCCCAGAGATGGGTTCCGAAGTTCTCGTGAGGTTGCTGATGAAGGTAAAAGGAAGGATAGAGTTCCATCTTCTCATGATCTTAATAGACAAGATACAGATGATACGGCAGAAGCTTCTACCAAGAGGGAGGAAAATGGATCTTCGGCAATGGAGTCTGTCAAGAAGAATATGCCTTCTACCTCTGCTGCCACTAACAGTGGTCCTTCTTCATCCACCGAGGCCAACGAGCGTAATATGTCCTCCATACGAAGTTCACCTAGGAATACTTCTGATGAAGATACCGGCACTGTTGGTGGTCCAATTCATCGTACTTTACCAGGTAGCTGTTATATACTGTGTGTGATTGCTTAATTCCTTTTGGTTGCTTCTCTACTTGTAGTTTTCTGATCTTTTTCTGCACACAGGCTTGATTAATGAGATTATGAGCAAAGGGAAGCGCATGACGTATGAGGAACTCTGTAATGCTGTGCTGCCAGTATGGTTGCTTATTTTGAGAGAATATTCTATGTTTATCCGCTTGATAGTTTTCTTTAAATAGAAGGATTTTCTTCCATGACTCACTATTTTCTCTTTCGTGTCTGCAATCACAGCATTGGCACAACTTGAGGAAGCATAATGGAGAGCGTTATGCATACACAAGTCATTCACAGGCTGTACTTGATTGCTTGAGGAACCGACACGAATGGGCTAGGTTGGTTGATCGTGGTCCCAAGGTATGTGCTTGACCATTTGCAACACTTTCTTTCCTCCTAATCATTCTCTGCGTGCAATGATGTTTCCTTGGAATGCACCAAAGCACGCTTCGGACTTCCATCAGCGATTAAATTTTCTGAAAAAACAAAATATTATGGCGGTTCTCACATTGTCGCACCATTTCTTTAACATGTATGAGAGAGCTTTTTAGCTCTGGCCTCTGTGATTTAAGCGATTAGAAAAGGGTGTAGATACTTTTTACTATCAAATCTCTTAAAGTCGTTGCATATCATTGTTCTTGGGAAAAACTAAAAAGATAATTTTGTTTCCTGTCTAATGGCAGACAGGAAACTAATCCTCTCATGTTTTGAATACAAATATGATCTTTTGAGCGTGATAAGGCAAAACATAGGGGAAATTAATTCAAACCTCGGTGCTTAGATTACAGAATGAATATGAGAGTAAGCTTTTAGCTCTGTGATTTAAGCTACTAGAAAACGGTGTAGATATTTTACTATCAAATCTCTTAAAGTCTTTGCATATCGCTGTTCTTGGGAAAGATAATTTTATTTCCTGTCTAATGGCAAACAGGAAACTAATCCTCTGAAGTTTCGAATACAAATATGATCTTTTGAGCTAGAGAAGGCAAAACATAGGGAAATTAAATCAACCCTTGGTGCTTAGATTACAGAATGATAACATTTTAGTTGCACAAATAGAGTTACGAGTTGAAAGCCCAAAAAAAAAAAACCAAAAAAAAAGGAGAGTTACGAGTTCGTGAGATTTTGTGTAAGTTTATTTGGTATAAATAACGGTCTCATCTTTATTTTCTTTGGGCCTTGATAATGATCTATGGGTGCTATGACTGACTATGTCTTACTCTTGCTTTTAACTTCTTTATTGCCAGACAAATTCAAGTAGGAAAAGGCGCAAGCTTGACGCTGATGATTCAGAGGATAACGAGTACGGCAAAGGGAAAACTGCAAATCAAGTCGATAGCAAAAGCCTTGAATCACAGAAAGAAGACTTCCCCAAAGGCAAGCGAAAAGCACGAAAACGCAGGAGACTTGCTCTTCAAGGCAGAGGAGTAAGGGATATCAGGAGAAGACGGAAACAAGAATTGATCAGCGATGAAGATTTTGGAACATCGTCCAATTCCAGCGAAGATAGTATGTCCAGTGAGGATGAGATTCAGGGAGGTGGAGCACGTCCTGAAGGAAGTGAGGCCTCAGTTAGTTCAGACGAGACTGGAACCATGTGATTTTAACCTTTTCAGCTGGACACCACTGTGAATGTAGATGTTAGATTAATAATCTCTTTTTGGCAGCCTCCGAAGATTCTTCCGAGTCCGAGGCAGTAGTCTGCTTCATGGGAGCACCATTTATGTTTTGCTAATGCTTGGAATAGAAGGCTGTTTGTATTTACGGTCTCCTGGTAGTAAGGATCCCGGTTAGGTCAATGTGTCGTTTTCACTGTTGTTCGATGAGCAAGTGATCTTAGTGAGACGAACATGGCCAGCCATTCCAAATCGGGGAAGATTGCTGGTGGTTGGTACGTACTTGAATCTAAGAATTGCAACACTAGTGTACATGTGAATTCCATTTGTTAAGTGAAGCGTGTATTAAGTAGGAGCCTTAAGAGTGTCGAGGCTATAATAGGATACTATAAGTTAGATGTAAATTTTGACAGGAAGCCAAATGAATTAGCTTACCGTTCTAGTAAGAATTCTTAAATAATACACTCTCTTGTGCATTTTTCTTTTCCTTTCTCCCCTTGTTGAAAATAGCTTTTGGAATATGCTTTGCGAGTTCGCCTCTTTGAAGCAAGTTTGTGCTTTCCTCCTCCATCTCCGCTGATGAAAACCTTGAAAATGGATTGTCGTCTGTTTTTAGTCTTCTGCAAAAGGGTATTATAATTTTAATTTAACAGAATTAAGCCAAAAATATTATACAGGAACGATGAAGCAAACAAAAAGGAGGATGCACCAGCCGGGAATCGAACCCGGGTCTGTACCGTGGCAGGGTACTATTCTACCACTAGACCACTGGTGCTTATGCTTAGTTAGTGAAGCATGAACTCAAGTTAACAAAAATATAAGAAGGGACAGCGAATAGAAAGGATCATAAAACTTGCGTGCTATATGGTGCAGAGTTAGCCATCTGTCACTGCGCCGTTCCATCTTCTCTTGCTCTCCCTCCAACGCCGAGCCGAGACACCGCCTTTTTTTTTTCCTCCCAAACTCACCCATTGGTGCTCCAGTTAAGTGGAAAATATTTGTTAATAAATTTTATTAGAGAAATATAAGAATTAAAAAAAGGTGCTAAAAAATAGTGTTTGGGATATCAATTCTAAATTTGATTTATATTTTTTTTTTTATCAATTTTGAGTTTTCATATTATTAGTTGTTTTGATGTAAGATAATTTTTTTAAACATCTATTAATGAAAAAATGAAAGCACAAAGTGAATATAAAGAAATTGGGATTAGTCTTAGTATTACTTATATAAGAATCATAAAAATAAAACTGTCATAAGATAGATATTTTCTAAGGCAGAAAAAAAGAGGTGACATAACGTTACCTCAAAATAAGAAGACATGGTAACACTTCTAGAAAAAGTTGGATAAGAGTTGTATAAGGAATAAAACTTTACGTGTGCCTAAAACAAAACACTGCGCTATTCAAAAAGTTTTCTCAGATTAGATAATGTTATAATTAATGTGTCAATTATAAATTTAATAATTGAGTGTAAAAAATATTTTTTAATGTAATATTATTTATTGTATTAAATTTTTCATATGATATACTTTATAGTAACTTTTTCACTAAAAATAGCTATGAAAAATTTAACATTTGATTACTATTAATTGAAATGTTTATTTTTTCTATGTAATCAATGTAACTTTTACATTTTATAATTATTTTAAAAATAAAAATTTACTTTTTTAACTTTTAAAGTTTAATAATTATATAAAAAAAGTATATTTAACATTTTAAATAGCATTGTGTATTGAAGTAAAAATAAAAATAACATATTATATTATAATTTTTGATGTTAATTATATAATTAGCATAATATTTATATTAGAGATGGTTAAAAAAAATTCACATGCATTTTGAGTTTTTCTAAATGTATTTGAGTTTTAGAAACGTAATTAAAAAAAACATCAGAGGTTTTTTTTTTAATAAGTTCTTTTTAAAAAAAATTCACATCAGAATTTTTTTGGATTGTTAACAAAAAGTTTGTGTAAGGTTCCACAGGTATTTATCTCGGAATCTAGGATCCACGTTCCAGAATCAGGGTTTTTTTTTTCCTTTTCGAAATAAGTTTTATATTATTTGTAATTTTTTTGCGGAAAATAGTTATCTGGTGTTTGAAAAATAGGCCCCGTTCACTTCATCGATTCGAGTTTAGAATTCGAGTTTTACTACAATAAAAAGTTCTTAGAAACAGTCACATCTAACTTTTTTACTACAGTAAAAAGCTCTCACATAAAATCACATCTAAACTCAAATTCTAAACTCGAATCAGCGAAATGAACGAGATAAACTTCTAAATAAATAATAACAAAACATTTTTTTTTTAAGTTTGGTTGGAGAAGCTTTAACGAGTGTGCCGTCCATGGAGGCTATAAAAATTTGGGTGCGTGACTGACTCATCTTTCGAGGAAAGAGAGAGAGAGTTAGAGAGAGAAAGACATCATCGTCGAAAACGACTGTTTCAGATTTCTCCAGACGCAATCCAGATCATCTCCTCTTCTGCGCAGTCTAGGGTTCTTCTTCTTCTTCTTCTTCTCTTCTTCTCTCCTTCTCCGATCCTTCCAGATATCTCTTCACATTCTCTCTTAATCTGCTCGTCGATCTCTCTCGCCATTTTCACCGATTCAAGGTAAGTCCAAATGTTACATCTCTCTCTCTCTGCAATCGAAATCACTTCAATCTCTCTAATATCTGTTTTTCTCGCTTCAATTTGGCGCGGAGCCAAGTCTTCTGACTGTTTCTCTCGGTGAATTATCTGCGTTTGTTGAATTTTTGGAGATCTTTTGTCACTGGTTGGTTGATTAGTCGATTTTGTGCCGTAGATTTCGTGAATCGATCATGACGATTCCTGATTCGGGATTCATGATCGATAACGGCGCGAGTTGCTTGCCTCTACCGCCGGAGGAGGAGAAGCGGATCGTTAAGGAGCTCACCGATCAATCGGAGGCTAATTTGAAGGAGGGAAACTTGTATTACGTTGTTTCAAATCGGTAAACTTTGGCAATTCTTCCTTTCAATTTCTAGTTTGCACTTGCGAGAAATATTTGGTATGCTTCGGCTTCTGCATCTGCGATTTTGTTACTATTCACCAAAAGAAATACGAAGAACATAGAATTTAACGGTTTGCATTATTAGTTGCTTATTATTGTTCTAGGATGGTTGAAGTTTTAAGTTTCAATGTCGTTCAGCGTATTTAGTTTAGTGCATAGTGCCCTAGGTTTTAGAGCTCATCCCTTCAACTTGTTTAAACTTTGAACCTAATTTTTCTTCTTCTTCTTCTTCCTTAGGCTACTAGTTGAAATTTGAATTTGGATATTCGTCTATACTGGGAGGCTATTGGATTGGATATTGGCTAGATTTTTTAATGTTTAGTCCCTTGGGTTTGCCTTGCCTAGTTTAACTGAAATTCCTTGTATCTTTCTTTATTTGATCTGATACAAGTAAAGAATTTCATAAAGTTTTGCTTCATCTGAAAGCAATTTTAGTTCCTATCCTTAATCGTTAGGTTATCCTTGTTGATTTCACGTTGGGGGCCTGAGGGCTTCACCTGGAATGGTTCTAAAGTAGTTTTATGAATGTATTAAATCCTGCAAAATTGTTCAATAAGCAACATAAAATGAGCCATAAAGCATAGGCGGATATTCAGGTTGATAACTTGCTACTTTTTTTTTTTGGCTTCTGGTAAATCAAATGCTACCTTCAACTGCATTCTACTGGTATGAACCGGTGGAATAGTTTGGATTAAGAAAATTGAATATAGCTATGTGTTACAACCTTTTAGGTAGAACTCATCCCCAAAAGTTAGCTTGTAGGGAGAGGGTGTCCAAATGGTTATAAATCCACATGCTAAGCCCATACTTCAGCAATGTGGGACTCAACCAGGATCCTAACATACCACCATACTTTTGACACCGACGTCCACAGCGGCCCACTCTGGATGGCCCACTCTGGCCTTTCCAGGTCGCCTCTTCCGCAACACAGGCCTAAGGTGGGGCATGCTCTAATGCCACTTGATAAAATCCAAAATATAGAAGATATTAAACTGATTTTTGTATTGAAGAAGTAAAACAGAAATAATGGAATACAAGATAGTTTCAAAGCTTTCGAGAGGCTTTGATCTCTCCCTAGAGACTAAGTCCCACGTCAATTCACTAATTGCCTACGGACTTACTTTTCTAACACTCTTTTATACTAATTCTCACATCACATAAATCCAACTAACTACACCACTAAGCACTTATTATATTGATAACTAATTACTAACATAATCCTATCACTATGCATAGATGATTGACTTGTACCTTTACTACCATGCGTGCAATTGTTGGGTCACTGTTTACCTTTTGGTTTCAATATTTTTTGTTTCATCCATGACTTAGATGGTTGAAATCGGGTTTCTTCTTCTATTTTGGACAGATGGTATTCAAGCTGGCAGAGATATGCCGGGCAAGCCATGGATGAATCTTCAGTTGATGGGTGGGCATCTGAATCCCAAAATATGGATGTGCTTTCCGTAAAGACTGCAGGTAGACCTGGAGAGATCGATAATTCTGATATACTTCTAAAAGAAGATGATTTTGACGGTGATGAACTGGAGCTACGTAGAATGTTGGAGGAAGGACGGGACTATGTTCTAGTTCCCCAACAAGTTTGGGAAAAATTATTGGATTGGTACTTTCACTTTCGTTTTCTTCCCCCCCCCCCCCCCCCTATTTTTTCAATTTTCCTTATTCCTTCCTAGCATGCTTTTAGGAGCCTGCTCATATTTCTATCAAAGTGGTTTATTCTATGCATTTATTTTTTTTCTTTTTCTTTGATATCTTCTGATTTAGTGTTGGTGGAGTGTATTTGATTTCTAGAGCCACATAATAATATGTAAATTGACTGGTGCACCGTTTCTGATGGATTTTTTCCCCCCAGGTACAAAGGAGGACCAGCATTACCAAGAAAATTGATTTCTCAGGGTATGATTCACAAGACTTTTATTGTAGAGGTTTACCCGCTCTGTCTCAAGTTGATTGATGATCGGGATAAAAGCCAGTCACTTGTAAGGTTAAGCAAAAAGGTAATGTTTATCACTTTATTGTTCTTTTCTCTAATGTATTAATCTAGAGCTTCCAAGAATCCTGTGCAATTGTCTTCTATGTTGGATTTTTTGCTAGGATGCACTTTACTGTTTTTTACCCTTCCCTAGTCTTTGGAATTTTGACTTATTTGTTTGACGTCTATGCAGTAAATATGTTTTTGTGCTTTGCGCTGTTTGTTTAAATATCTTATATGTTGAGCAATTAGACAACTAATCTGTCATGTATTAAATATTAGCTTGAATTTGATTTTGACTCATTAGTCCAGTCTTTAAATGAATGATGGTTTTATTGGAAGTTCCTGTTTCGCATGGCCTTCAGAAATTGGCTTTTGACTTCTAAAGCCTAAATGTTACTTTTGGGAGTGTTTAATTTAATGTCATAAGACGCAGGACTTCTTTTAAAGGGATGGGTTAGTGTTAATAATTTAAGATAGATGTTCTTCATGTATTTATGTTAACCGCAATTTTTTTAAATATCTTTTGCATTTTATAGTTTGTTGAAAGTTCATTATTACTATGAGGGATCTCATGGTCAAAAGGAAAACATCTTGTTCATTAAGTAGTTTTTTGGAGAATTATTGTGAGCTTAAAAGTATTGTTACCCCCTGAAAAAAAAAAAGAATTTTCACGTGGGGCAATTATGTTTAATTGATGCCTCTGTAATTACAATGATTTTGAAAGAGAAGGTACTGACACGGTTTATTTCCTTCAGGCTTCTGTAAGGGAGCTTTATGAGAAGGTGTGTAGGCTCAGAGAACTGGAGCAAGAAAAGGTATCTTTTTCATACTGTTATTGGCATTTTTTTTTCCCTTCAGTTCGTTCTAAGTGTTTTTTTTATTTTTTATTTTTATTTCTAATGAAGTCTTGGTCTATCCCTAAATTGGCAGGCTTGTATTTGGGACTACTTCAATAAGCGAAAGCATGCAATTCTGAGCATTTCAAACCGAGCTTTAGAGGACTCAAATTTGCAGATGGATCAAGAAGTGAGTACTGTGATTATATATCAATTTTTTTAATAGAAAATTTGGTAATTTTTAGAACATTTCTCTAGATGAAGCTTTTTTTTGGGAACAGTTC
This sequence comes from Morus notabilis, assembly GCF_000414095.1. Lineage (NCBI taxonomy): Eukaryota > Viridiplantae > Streptophyta > Magnoliopsida > Rosales > Moraceae > Morus > Morus notabilis. The sequence goes on from NW_010362392.1 coordinate 433,949, forward strand.
AACATTGGGCTTCTTGTTGGGTGTCTTTATCTAGTAATTTTGGAGACTTTCCCTTTTGATTTTTAGGCACTGAGGTTATTTTATTTGATGTAGCTTTTTGTGGGATTCTTCTTTTCTTCTCTTCAAGGATTTCTTGTCCCCCTTTTTCTTTTTTTTTTTCCTTTGATACGATTTCTGTTTCTCATATATTTGGTTGAAATTTTCCTTTCGTAGATGCATGTAATACTAATGCCTTGAGTTTGCGTTCAGAAAATCAGAGTTATTCAAGAAACTTATAATATTTGAAAATTATTGGTTGACTTTTGGAAAAGTGAAAATGACTGAATTTTTCTTAAATTATTATTGGTTGACTTTTGTATAATCTCTCAAGTGCTGCTTTTAAGTTTTAACTGAAGTCACTCTTTGTGGACTCTTTTTTACTGCAGATTCTTCTTGAGGTTCAAGATGGAAACTATACTTCTCGATTAGGCAAGGATTCAACAGGAAACGAGTTGGCTTTGGTGTCTCTAGAACCATCAAGGTCTTCAGTTACAATTGCTGGGGGGCCGACAATGTCCAATGGTCATTCGACAGGATATAATTTTAATTTATATCAGGGAAGTGCTGTAAGTTCATCATTCTCGGATATGGACGATGGATATGATGCTTATAAATTGAGAAAAGGAGAAAGGGGAGGTTTGGCAGGATTGCAGAATCTAGGAAATACTTGTTTTATGAATAGTGCCCTTCAGTGTCTAGTTCATACGCCACCTCTTGTTGAGTACTTCTTGCAAGATTACAGTGACGAGATCAATACAGAAAATCCTTTGGGAATGCATGTAGGTTTCTGTTCTTATTTATGATTCACTTGCTTGATGTGAATTACATGAAATCTGCAATAGCTTTCCTGCTTTAAAAGTTCCTAAACTATATTGTAGCTGTGCAGGGTGAGCTTGCACTTGCTTTTGGTGAGCTGTTGAGGAAACTGTGGTCCTCAGGCCGAACTACAATTGCACCACGTGCTTTTAAGGGAAAATTAGCTAGATTTGCTCCCCAGTTCAGTGGCTATAACCAGCATGATTCTCAAGTAAGTACTGTATATTGCTTGAAAATTTCTGTTTCCTCTATTACTTTTCATTGATCTATCATTTGATATTTCCTTCTACAAGTTTTAGTTTCCTGTTTCAAACTACGTGGGTGGAAGAAATGTTCTTTCCCTGAAAGAAAAAATTATCATATGGAAGTATGGATTGGCCAATCAGTTATTTATTTAGTTTTCTATCTCTAAATTATTCTGGTTAAGAATTTGTGCTTGCTGATGATATCATGACTGTTGCGCTTAAGTTTGGTTGTTCATATTTTTCCTTCACCCTTAAGTTATGTTGGTCAGATTTTGGGTCCTTTATTGTTTTTTACTGTGCTGTTTCTACAACCTGCACCTCTATATACTAGTCCAATCATACTCATCTGAACTTTTTTTTAGGGTTGTTAGATTTGTTAATCCTTCAACAAGGGTATGCTTTTCATTATCTTGTATGATTCGTTTGCTCACGTTGCATAGGGATAAGCCTTATAGGGTGATCATTTTAATTTGTCAGTTGTATATGTTTATACCGTCTTGTATAGAGTTTATTGTGTGTGACAAAATTCTTCTTTGTAGGAACTTCTTGCATTCTTATTGGATGGGCTGCATGAAGATTTAAATCGTGTCAAACGAAAGCCTTACATTGAAACAAAGGATTCAGATGGTCGTCAAGATGAAGAAGTTGCAGATGAGTGTTGGAAAAATCACAAGGCCCGGAATGATTCATTGATCGTTGATGTTTGCCAAGTGAGTGGAAATTACAGGACTTTGCTTATTGTTTCTCTCTCTCCTTTCTATTTTCTTTATTCTTATATGGCGGTGTAAGTTTATCATTTTTGCTCATAATCTTAGATATCTTTGATGCTCAGGGCCAATATAAGTCGACACTGGTTTGCCCTGCCTGTGAAAAGATTTCAATCACTTTTGACCCGTTCATGTATTTATCACTGCCGCTTCCTTCAACTGTAACTCGACCAATGACAGTAACTGTGTTTTGTGGTGATGGAAGTGGCCTTCCAATTCCGTATACTGTTAATTTGCTCAAGCAAGGTTGCTGCAAGGATCTTAGTGAGGCATTAAGTTCTGCTTGCTGCTTGAAGAGTGACGAAATTCTTCTGCTTGCCGAGGTAACCTTGGTCTCATTGATTTCTTATATGCTTTTCAGATTTTCTTTATGTTTTTGTTCTGGTGGCTGAGAAACTATAGTTACAATTGTCAGGTGTATGAAAAGCGGATCTTTCGATATTTAGAGAACCCCTCGGAACCATTGGCTTCTATTAAGGAGGACAACCATATTGTGGCTTACCGACTTTGTAAAAATTGGGTGGGAAGAACCAGAATTGAAATAATTCATCGACCACACGAAAAGTAAGCTTGCTTCCTTCACAAGAAGCTTTGGTAGAAGCCATTGAACCAAAATATATTAATAAAATCTTGAAGAAAACTTGAAAAATCGTCTTATATGTACACTATAAACCTTGTCTTTGGCAATTGTAATTAGAGAGTAAACCTGTGAAGTGCAGCTGGTATTTTCAACCCAACTTGTGAAATATGAGCTTCGTTATCTGGTTGTAAGAAGGGGAATATTCTGAAATAATCATCTCAGAACATAAGACTTGTCCATTAAAAAGCTGAAAATTCACTCAAAGTCAAGTATTGACTGGATTATGCACTTGGCTATAAAATCCATTTGTTTATTTGAAAACTTGTCGAACTTTTCTACCCACCTCATTTTGCTTGGCTGGATTTTCTAACTGAATCATGTGGATTTCTCAGATGTTCATCTGACAGTATTAAAGGTTATCAGGGGAAGTTTATTGGTACTCCTCTTGTTACTTATTTGGAAGACCCAGTAAGTGGAGCTGATATTGATGCATCTGTTTCTAGATTGCTGTCACCTTTGAAAAGAACGCGTTCTTCGGGTAAGCTCCATAATGGAAAGGAAAATGGCTGTGTTAAAGGTGCTATTGAGGAACCATCAAACAGCTCTAATTTCAGGAGCCTGTCCATGGACAAAACGGAACTGGAGGAAACATCCAGCAGTGAATTGTCCTTCCAGCTTTTTGTAACTGATGGAAACAGCTCAAGTTGCAAGCCAATTGAGAAGGACTCCGTAGTGAATTCAGCACGAGTTGTAAAGGTCTTTTTGGACTGGAGTGATGAAGAACATGACTTATATGATATAAGCTACCTCAAGGACCTCCCTGAGGTTCAGAAGGCTGGGTTCACTGTGAAGAAAACTCGTCAAGAAGCTATTTCTTTGTTTACGTGCTTGGAGGCATTTTTGAAGGAAGAACCTCTGGGGCCTGATGACATGTGGTGGGTAGTTTGACCTCGTTTAAATAGCATTTAATGGCATTATTTTCAAATATACGTCCGTGACCATACTGTGATCTTAATTAATGTTTTATTTGTTTGTTTTTTATTAGGTACTGCCCCGAGTGCAAGGAACATAGACAAGCTACCAAGAAGCTAGACTTGTGGATGTTGCCTGAGATTCTTGTTTTCCACTTGAAAAGATTCTCATATAGCAGATATTCAAAGAACAAATTAGACACGTTTGTGAATTTTCCTATTCATGATCTTGATTTGAGCAAATACGTGATAAGCAAGGATGGAAAGCCCCATGTTTACGAACTATATGCCATTAGCAACCATTATGGTGGTCTAGGCGGTGGCCACTACACTGCGTATGCTAAGGTAAACAATCAGATTCTAGTTTTTCTAGTGTTTAAAATTTACGTGGGGACGTACAGCTAGTTGATGATGTCTCACCACATCGTCATTGCGTATTGTATTCTGCTAAATATTCCAGGATCCATATTTGAAGCAAGAAGTCGGGTGTTTTTCTAACATATATGGTTTACCAGGTTTCACGAACTTATTTATCAAATTCAAGGTTTTAACTTCTTTTAATCATGCAGTTGATCGACGAGAACAGATGGTACCATTTTGATGATAGTCATGTTTCTCCCGTCAATGAATCCGAGATCAGAACTTCAGCTGCCTATGTGTTGTTCTATAAAAGGGTTAAAACTGAACCAAATGCAGGAGTGGGCGAGACCTCGCAGGGTTCTTGAGGACGTAATTCTGGAAGTATTTTGCTATTTTATGGCTTCAAGGCTTTTGTTGACAACTAACTTGTGCAGGCATTGTGAGCCCGTCGCATTCTACATTTAGCTCGGCGGATTGGACATGACAATTAGCAATTGAGAAGTTAAAGATCCATTAAATCGGCACGCCAGAGCTATATACGAAATTTTTGAAGGGTTGCATATCATTGATGCAGCTTGGAATCCCTTCTTAAAAATTCTATTATTGTATTATTTTTTTCTCTTATTTCTGAAAGAAAATTTTGGGAGGCTGTTAGATTGGACAAAAGATTCCTGCTTAGGGAGTGCTTAGGGAGGTAAAATGTGGGTTATTAGGGTGGTTTTGGTCAACTAATTATCTCCATGATTGACTTGGCTTTTATCGTTTAGGTCGATTTATATATGTTGGCCATAGCTCGCAATTATGTAAACCAACCCTTTTATGGTCTGCTAGGTTTTTCTATAGTTTCAGCGCCGTCCGCTCAAGACTCGAGCCTTACATTTTTGTAATCCACTTGTATTGATTAGAAAGAATCACTATGGGAAAGAACCAGTTATTAAAATTGCTCACTTTTTTTATTTGGTGCACTAACCTCGAGGGGATTTCACTTTCATTTCTTCCGAAGTCCTTTCGATCTTTTATGTTACATGACAGACGCGTTTTCATGTCAAAGTCTTGAAATTAAGCTACAATATACTGGGTGCAGTGACATCACAGTCCAGTACAAAATGAAGAATTTAAGATGCAAATACAATCAACAAAAGTAATCTAGTAAACTAGAATAATAAATTATGAAATCGGATCCAATAAATTCTCTCTCTAGCCTCTCTTCTAGCAAAGGCTCCTCATCAGCACAACGAAGACCGCAGCAGCATTATTATTATTATTATTAAGACATTGATACCTCTAACCTGCAAAAGTGGAAAAGATAGAAAAAGGTAAAGAGCGGCTCACAGTTAGGTGCCAGCTTTGAGAAAAATAGATGAAAAGCGAAACCCCACATAGCTTTCACTCCACCCATTTACCGTTAACTGATTAAGTGGCTCGTGATACACCTTGATTAGTCAACTCTTTCAACCACTTTTACTAATTACAGTCACCAAAACTCAATCAAAGGAGGACGTGTGTGGGGAACTCTTTGGGAATTTTGTGCAAAAGATATTCACTTTGTCGGAATGAAGCATATGATGCATGAAGATGCATGAAGACAGATGACGATAATGATTCTTCAGAACACAAAGGCGTACAAAAAAAGGAAGAGAATTTTCACCTTTCCCTAGTTCCCAAGCCGCCTCTGCTCATCTTCTTTTTTTTTTTTTTTTTTTTCTTTTTTTTTTTTTTTTTTTTTTCACCTCTTGCTTGGCTCCTAATTAGGCCCTTT
>NW_010362392.1:439653-463233 GCF_000414095.1 Morus notabilis
CTCTTTTTCTTTTTTTTTTTTTTTTTTTTTTCCTTCTTTCTTTCTTTTGCTTTTCAACCTCTGGCTGGCTCCTAATTAGGCCTCTTTCTTTGTCTTCAAATTCAAAGAAATAATCCTATCAAAAGGAGGCATGGAGCCAAAACCTTTGGCAACAAATGCAAATGGTCCTTCCCCTGAAATAACAAAAATTACAGCAATGGAATTATTGTACTAGTTTAGTTGGTAAAAAAAAAAAACAAAACAAAACAAACAAAAACTACAGGGAATTACACAAAAAAAAAAGCACATGGTTGACAACGATGCAATTGTTTTCTTGGTGAGTCACAAATCAAACCAAACGCAACATCCAAAATCCAAACGGGACCATTTGGCCCATCTTCTTTAAAGGAAACACCAACACTTCGGAGTTTAAGCAAAACATGTTTGAAAAAAATTAACTCTCTTTAAGACTAATACTCTATTACCACTTCATAACAGAGACAAAAACAATTATGCCAATTAGTCATTACAATCAATTACAGATATTTGGACCAAGTCATTAATTAAAAAAAAAAACCCGCCATCGTAAAAGTAAAACCCACGGACAAGACAAGAGCCAAACGACAAACGACACCACAGAAACTTACAGTGGAAACGGCAGAGGAAATAGACAAATAGCCAGTACTGGAAGAATTCGCCGTCGACGGAAACGACGAGCCAGAGCTCGCCGGCGTACCAGACCCACCGGAACCAGAACCGGAACTCGACGTCGTGTTCCCGACGGAGGTGGTGGAGCTCGTGGAGATCCCGAGCGAATACACCGGAGTCCTGTCGGGCTTGAAAAGCCCGTAATTCCTCTCCGACGTCGGACCTGGCTTCATATTCTCGTTGAACAGAGCGAAGACGTAGATATTGAGATCGCAATTCGGCCTCATCGGCGTCCCTTTCCTCTGGCATATTGTCTTGATTAGGTTCCCGTTGTACTTCTTGGCGTTATCCGGCGTCGCTCCGGCCTCGTCTGCGTCTCCCTTCGACGGCCATCCGGTCTCAGAGATGTGCACCGGAAGCTTATTGTATCCGACGGCGTCCAAGGCCGAGTGAACCGCGTCGATCTGCGCGAACAGCATGTTGTCGTAGTGGAAATTCGTCGCCGGATCTAGAACCCCCTGGTTCGGCTGAAAAAGCACGAAATCGAGCGAGACTTGCTTCGGATTCCCTTTGTAAGCGAAATAAGGATAAGCATTGATCAGAAATGGAGATCCGGTCTTGAGATGGAAGCTCAAGATCGGAGTAATGCAGTTGATCAGGTCACGGCGGAACTTTCCAGAAGAAGGAGGATAAGAAGATTCTAGAATCGCGAGAGAGTGAGCTGTGGTGACGGTGATTTGCTTGTCGAGGCCGAGGTCGACGAGGGAGGCGTGGACGCTCTGCATCGCCGGAAGGAGGTTTCCCGAGAGGGAGGTGTCGTTGAAGGTGAGGACCTCGTTGCCGACGAAGATAGCGGTGATCTTCGTCGCCGGGAGGTGGACCTGGACATTGGACTTGATCCAGGATTGGGCCTGGGCCGGGTCCTGGATCTTGGACAGGTACTCGTTGCCCAGGCACACCATGAACTCCACTCCCGTGTTGGCGAACGCACGGAGGACCTTCGGATCGGCGTCGTAGAGCTTGACTTTCGTCGCGCCGATGGATTTGACTAACTGAACGGCGTCGTCTGGAGATGGGAGGTTGTTTGCTATTTGGCCGTAGTTTACTCCCAGTGGAGTTACCATTACAGGAAACCATAAAGCTGCAATTTTTTTTTTAAATAAGACCCAGAAATTTAAAGTACTGTAAATGAGAGAGAAAATAGTGAGAGTAGAGTAAAATACCTGAGACGAAGAAGAAGAGAAGTGGGTAGAGTCTAGTGGACTCCATTGGAGGAAGAAAATGTGAAGCTTTTCTTCTGCAATGTATCAGCAATTCCCAGAAAGGGAAACTGAAGTTTAAGCTTTTTTGGGGCTCGAAATGGCGTTCCCGAAGCGTTACGCAATGGAAAGTTAATAGTGTGTTTAGAGAGAGAGAGAGAGATCAGTTCAGAGTCTCCCAGCTGAGGTAATCAGAGTAGGATAGATGTAAGCAGTCCACTAACTAAAACAGTAAAAACTACACCGGATTCTTTTTTTTAGAGAGAGAGAGAGAGAGAAGAAAATGATAGGATATGGAGACGGCTCTTTTGATATTTTTCAAGGGTTGTTTTTTATATTATTATATCAGTGATCAGCTTTGGTTGGAATTTTGTTAGTGATTGATATTAGAGGGCTCTACAAAAAGAGTACTCAAATGGGGGCTGGACGTCAATTTAATAGTACGTAAATCTTAGAAAAATTATATAAAAAAACAGTCGTTATAAAAAATAATTAAGTATTTAATAATTATAATTATATAAGTGTTGTTAGTTTTAAAAATAGTGTAATAATATTTAATAAATTGTGATATTTAATTGTTATTGATAGTTAAGATAATTAAAATAGATATGATATGATATTTAAATATATATAATTTTATTTGTTATTAAAATATATTTGTTTAACTTAAAAAAAACACAATTTCTTTGAAACATTAAATTTATAATAATTAATATTTTTTTTATTTTTTTATTTACAATATGTAGTTACAACAAAAATAGAGAGAGCACGGGGAGAGAGAGAGAGAGAGAGAGAGAGAGAGGGGGAGGGAGGGAGATTGAGAGAGTGAGTCTCATAAATTTTGAGTATGAAATTCTTAGATTTCAGGAGAGAGAGAGAGAGAGAGAGATTGGTAGTAAAAAAATAATCACATAATTCAAAAGTTAAAATTATTTTTTATTTTAATTTTAAATTTTTTAAAAATTCTTTAAGAATTATTTTTTATAATTTTTATCAAATATAAATTTTAACTATAAATAATTAAAAAATTAATTTTGAGCTTTAAGAATCACTCCTAAACTGGGCCTAAAGCACAGAATTGTGTGCTGCTGCTTTAAAAGGGAAGTTCATAAATGGTACGATATTGTTTTTGTGAGATTGGGTGTGTTTTTGTGATCAAATTGATCATTGTGATAATTGATTAAAGGGCATTTCAGTGGTGGTGATGGGATTCTATGGAGGTGGGGCCCGGTGGGTCCGAAATGGTATTTCTCCGACAATGTTCACATCATTACCATCCTCTTCTCGGATGCTTCTCTCTCGTTATTATTATTATTTTTTTTAGAGTCTCAGACTCAGAGAGGAGATAAGATTGCAAACTTTACTTGATTTTTATTGGGATTTTTTCTGTGTTTCTTTTTTTTTTTTTAAATATCAGTGTTTTTTATTTATAAAATATTAAATTTATATTAAATTTAATAAAAAATTAAATTAAAAAAATAATATAAATTTAACGATTAAAAAACAGATAATATCGATATTTTTTATAGAAAAATTCTCATTTTTTATTTTACAGTTTTGTACCTTTGGCTTTTTTTTTTCTCTGACATAGAAACAGAGAAGCACAAAAGATATACATGGCATAAATGCGAAGCAAAGCAGTTTTGAGTACCTTTCGGCGACTCTGCCTGATCACGTTGATTATTAATTACTAATTACTCTCTGCATCAACTAGCTTTTACATGGAATTACATGATAATCTTCTCTTTCTATTTTGGCAGGGAAAAAAACACACACTACATGATATTACTCTTTATCTTACGGCAAACCAAAAAGAAACTTGTCCTCGGCCTGTTTATGTTTGAGGGCCTGCCCTTAGGCATCAGTAGTTTCTGTTGTTATTATTTGTTTCTTTTTTAACATGATAGTGATTCAGGACGAGAGTGTTTCATATATATATATATATATTGTTCATTTAACCGATTTAAGTTTAAAATTTGAGTTTTATTACAGTCTAAAATTCTAAAAAATAATCACATCTAATTTTTTTATTACAATAAAAAAATTTCATATAAAATTACATTTTAACTTAAATTAAAAACTCAAATTAACTAATTAAACGAACCATTAAGCACGCCTTTGTCCTTAACTATGAAAAAAAAAAAAAAGCATGCCTTTGTCCTTTGATTTCAATTACATGGTTGACTAATTAATGCATAATATTCTTGTGCTGGTTTCTTTTTAGCTGTAACATCAAATCTTATCCTCAGCAGTTATTAAATAATAAGAAAAAAAAGGTGATTTCTATTAGTATTATAAAATTCAAAAAAGGAAAAAAAATTTATAAATTTCTATTTTTCGATTGTCTGTCAAATGTGTATTAAAAATTATTCATTTTACATATTTTTTATATGATTTTACCCGAATTTAATAATTAAAAATATGCTCTACTTATAAATGGTCCTACCGGAGGATCCCCAAAAGAAATCTGATTCTTCTATAAAATTCAAAACCTGCTTTCAGGCTCATCACTTTGACAAACCCATGAGGTTAGGGTATTTGATACGATAATTCGTGTTATAGTTCGAATCATGATTTGTGATTTGTTATAATATTTTCTTTCACAAAAAATATACATAAATAAAAAATAATTCTGAATCATAATTTTAAATTCGTGAATTAAATATTGTTCACCAATATTGAAGTCCCGTTAATTAACCATAACATCAGTTTGTTTGTACATTTACATCAGCATTATTCTTTTATGAGTTCTGCAATTGATTACCTTGGTTCCTTTGTTATTATTAGTAGATCCACCTTACACCATGATTGCCCTTTTCATAATTTCGCTTTTTACCATCTTTTTTTAAACTACGTTCTTTTTTTCGTTTGTTTGGAAATTGCATAGCCAAACTACTTTTTAAGCAACATTTCCTTTGCATGATCAATTTAACGTATACTTATTGGTATGCTACACAATAAAGTTTGAACTGATATATCCTCCATTATAGGTGGTATTTACTTATTACTGTCAACTAGTTCTCCGTGATGCTACAAGTTGTCAAACTTAGAATTAAATTATATGGTATGCATTTCGTTTTATGTTAGGGAATGGCAATGCATGAAATAACTTAGATCCCGTTTATTTTACCGATTCGAATTTAAAATTTGAGTTTTACTATAATAAAAAAGTTCTCATAAACAATCACATCTAATTTTTTTATTATAGTAAAAAATTCTCATATAAAATTATATATTAACTTAAATCAACGAACTAAATAGATCATTAATAAACAATTAGTATAGAGACAGAAGAAAACAACAGTGGAAATGCCTGTCCATTGGAATATGCTTTCCAAAGTGTAAAGATATATACTGATGCGACGTAACTACCAAAAAATGTTTTGTATACCCAAAAAAACATCTGCTCAAAAAAGAAACAAAAAAGAAATGTAATGCGACAAAATAGTATATAAGTTTCTTATCTGTGAAGGGAAAGTTCAATCAATCACTTTGGCCTCACGAGCTGTAATGCATTTCAACATTCATCTGATCATCTTCATATGTAACTAAGCTTTTTGTATTAAAAGATTATTTTTCTTTTGTGTATGTTTCTTTACTTTCTCTAAGTTAATCATGATTCTATAATTTGTTTATAGAAATTATAAACACTCAGAAATGAACTTCCCATCTGGGATTCCTTGCTTAAGAATTGGATGTTACAAAATTTTCTGAACATAAAGTTGACGGGTTTAAAAAAGTTCTATATTCTCTCCGTATGTAATTGTGCTTTAAATTATTATCTGAAATTATATACCAACTTCAGGCCAAAAAAGGAAAACAATTTGAAAAGAAAAGTTCGTGCCCCTTGGTCCACTCTCATATGATTTAAATAACAATATTATCAACAATATATTAGTATTTTAGATAAATTCTCAATACATCAAACACGAAGCATTGAATCATAGAGATAATGCTTCGTCACCAACTGATAATTTAATTTAAAAAAAAAAAAAAAAAACAGATTTTTTGTGCTTAAGACAGGTTGGAAACCTACAGTAATTTGGAACCAAATAAAAACCAAACCAGATGGATTTTTAAAGCTCGTCATCAGAAGCTTACAAGCTACAACAAGTGGAAGGAGTGCACATCTTATTTACTTGCTCCGAACTTAAAAACGGGCAGAAGGAAGAACTGAAAAAAACTGCATCTTCAGGTATTCACAACTGAAAAAAACTAACATGCGGTTCATCATGTTAGTTTTTTATGTTCGCTACATCAATTTAGAACTGCAAATGCCATTATCCTTGAAAACTTAAATCATTCTTTACTAGAAACAGCGCTCATTTATACACAAAACATCACGCTCACTTGAAACTGGAATCAAGTGAGCAAGGGTCTGTTAATACCCTCTAAGAGGTTAACTTACTATTACTCGTAGACTAGAAAACAACGGTATACAAGGGAGCTTAGGGAGTAGGAACGTTTTCTTTGGAAAGAGGGGCAATCTCTTCCCCTTCAATGCCCGGTTCACTTCCGGCAACTTCCAGGTCCAACAGGAACTTTTCCCATTGTTTAGCCGGTCCCTGCATTAAGCCAACCACATTTTAGCCTCGTGAACAACAGAACCATAAATTCATTATAAATTACTTCCCGATTCAATCAATGCCATAAGCATGGTTTGCAAGTCAAAAATCCTGTGTCAGAGAAGATTCTCAGGTAATCAGAATTCAACTAGTCTATCTTAAGCTGACCTTCCATGAGAGATCCTGGGCCATGCAGTTTTTGATCATCCTGTTTTGGACAGGAGTCCCATGTGTTGCAAGAGCTCTCTTGACAGTTGTTGCCACAGCAGTTACATCAGCTGGATCAATTTTCTCACACTGGAAAGCATCACAAGGGCATTTCTCATTATTTCAAGAAAATTCATAACAAAGCTTTTTTTTTATTATTATTATTTTTTTGCTATTGAGTATTGTCATCAACTTACTTCAACGTTAAAGCTTCCCATGTGGAATCCTGTAAAACCGTCCTTGACAGTGTCAACAAGTCCTCCAGTTGAGCTTGTGCAAGGGATCTGTATCGAAAAGCCGTTCAATTGTTACATCATATTTCAAGGACCAACGGAGGAAGCAATATGGTTATCCCAACAGCTGGTGTAAAAAGAAAGTCAAGAGCCTTACTGTTCCACATCTCATAGCTTGCAGCTGAATAAGACCACATGGTTCGAACCTGCTTGGGATCACGATAAAATCGGACCCAGCCACCATCATGTGAGCTAAGGGGGTGTTGAACTTTGCTATAGCTCTAACCTTGTCAGGATATTTTTTCTCAAGATCTTCAATCATCGTCTCAAGGTACTTTTTGCCAGTTCCCTAGAAGAGAAATCCCATCAAGAAAATCAATTTAATTCTTGCCACTGTAAACATGATATGTGGGAGAAGAAACCATTTAGCGAGATACTCACAAGCATTATTATTTGAACGTTCTCATCAATGATCTGTGGAATAGCAGCTGCTAGAATGTCTGGACCTTTCTGCTCCTCCAGTCTACCTAGGAAACATATGACAGGAATGCTCCTATCCACAGGCAAACCGACTTCGGCTTGAAGCGCTTCCTTCAACACAGGTTTTGCATCCATTACCTGAAATTTAATTCCAGTAAGTAAAGTTCTACTCCAGATACGTAGACACATGTTTACGGTAGAAAAACTCTTAGAAGTTACTTACAGTTGTGATATCATATTTGACACTGAGATATTTGTCGGTGGTTGGATCCCAATCCTGGGCGTCCATGCCATTTACAATACCGCTGATGCCAGTAATACGAATGATGTTGTCCAATTCACAACCTCTGGCTTCTCCTGAAATAAGTTCCTGGGCATAGTACAGGCTCACAGTTACAACCCTGTGTGCTTCCAAAATTCCAGCCTTCATCAAATTGATTTTCCTTCCCTTTACAGGCTTGTCATACCTGCAACATGAAAATATTTAGATGCCGGGCTTTGGCATATAAAGCCCTCATTTTAGCCTGTAATAATTATAACATTTTATTCCTACCCATCCATAAAGTCAAACGAACTCTTGAATCGATCGGGCAAATTGAGAAGTGCAAAGTCAGCAAAGGCAAATCTTCCTTGGTAGGCTATGTTGTGTATACAGAATGCAACCTGACAGAATATTAATATGTAGCAAGCACAACTTCAGTCTCAAGCAATAATCTTCCAGACAAGCCAGAATTTCTAGTGATGCATTTCCATATCAGTCATTACCTTGGCAGATTTGTATATCCCTAAAGGTTGGTATACGGATTTCAAGTAGCACGGAAGAAGAGCAGTGTGCCAGTCGTTGGCAACGAATAGAATATTCTCCCCTGCATTGAGGAAGGAAAGCATGCAACCTTATTATTTGTCTCATTAAAAAGATTGTACGCTTGAGAAAGAGAGAGAGAGATCCATACCATACGGTCCTGAGAAATATTTATTGCTGTTCAAGTTTAGAACCCTTGGGGCCTCCAAAGCAGCCTGAAAATTTTCAAAAATTCGAATAAAATTGAGATGAGAATCAACGCGTAATCTTTTTTCCCCTTATCCACTTAAACTATAGCATCATAATTTATAACCAAGGAAACTAATCATAGATGATAGGCAAGCAGATCATATGCTATTGCCAAATGATTAGTAGCTAGTGACAGTTAAGTTAGAGAACTTTTAATGTGTCACACTCAGCAGTCCGTGAGCCATGTGATTAATGAAAAACCTAATTTATTTGAGGAAAAAAAAAGAACAAAAACGAAAGAACAAGACTAATTATCCAATGGCCTACCAGGCAAAACAAGCTGAAGCGCAACAGGTTGTCCTTGTAATCCACTCCTGTCTTCGGCCCATAAATTTTAGAACCAGTTTTGCCCCACACCTGTATCAACACAGAATCTTTAAACATGTACCACTAGAACAACATTAACCATATATTGCCTCAGAGCCAAGATAAACATAGAAAATAAAGAAAGAAATGACTCAAACCTTCTCAAGGAACCATGGGTGATCAATGAACACACGATCAACTCCTCGCTTGAAGCAGTGGAAAAAGCGAACGGTCTCAATCCTATCACCAACTTTTAGCTGCGTTTCGAAAGCCATTCCATTAATTTAAAAATAAAAATAAAAAAAAATAAAAAAAAAAACTTGCAAGAAAAGGAGAATTGAAAACTGAGTCAAAGAACATACATCAACTAGCACATAAGTGTCCCAAGCATCCTTGTACTGATCATACCGCGGCGAAACGGTCATAACCCGATGCCCGTTAGCCTAAAAAACATGTAAAAACTAAGCAATTAGACTAATCCAATTTGGTAAACCACGAGAGCATGACCAACAAAAGCGACCAACTCACAGCCATTGCCGGTGGCAATCCACCAATGACATCACCAAGTCCACCAGTCTTGCTCCACGGGCCAACCTCGGCTGAAACAAAGACCACAGACATCCCATGTCCACAGACAATCTGGCCAACATTCCTGTCGTTTCGGGGGTCCTCAACCTTCCTCACGGCTTGCCTAGCAACGGCATTGGCAGACTTAATCCTCAGCATATCCAAGTTGTTGAGAGATCTCAAGCCATTGTGAGACATGGCTTGGTTCCTCTGGCTTATTTGGGCCAAACTGTGCTTAGTCTCTGACACACAAGCTCCATGGCTGGAGCTCCGAGATACGATGTGTGAGGAGGTGACGGTCGCCATTTTAATTCAGCCCCAAATTCTAGAAAAATCACAACAAATTCGAATAAATCGCTTGGTGATCAACTAAAGTAATACAAGAAAAGAAAAAAAGAACAAATTAACAATACAAAAGCTTGAGCATTTAGTCGTCAGAGGTCCAAATATTACGAACGAGCAAAGCAACTAAAAAGTATTTAGTAGAGTAGAGATCAGCTACAGAAAACGCAATAATGCTAAAATCAGCAATAATCAGAGAGAATTTCTATTTATTTTCCCTGATTTGAGCTTAAAAATCAAAATCATCAAAGTCCGAGACTTCATCCATCATCATAAATTTTTTTGCTCATACATATAAAACAAACATTCAAAGAAATTGTCTCTGAAACTCAAAACACTAACTTTATTCATCATCTTCATCAACAATTTTTATTTTTTAAAAAACATAAACAATCATTCAAAGAAATTATCTCTGAAATCCATAATCATCATTATCAACAAAATTTTTGTAATAAACAAACATTAAAAGAAAATCTCTGAAACTCAAAATAATAATCTTTATCCACCATTATCATCATCATCACCCTTCCAAAAGAAAAAAATAAACAAAACAAGAACAAAAATCTACACTCCAAAAATCTAGCGAAAACAATTTACAAGAAAAAGAAAAAATCAGAGTAATTTACTCACAGAGAAGCAGAAAGAAAATCTCCTATTCAAGAACAAGAGTGTTCAATAATTGATCGTCTGTGTTCTCTCTCAGACTTGGAGGAAGTTGGTGTGTCGAGTGCTCACGAAATATGTCAGGAGAGTGGCACCTTGTATTTGTACTGGTTTGCCTAGATTGGCGCGCCATGACACGTGGCGAAGAGGTAATGGCCGATCTCCATTTTGCCTAGATTGGCGCGCCATGACACGTGGCGAAGAGGTAATGGCCGATCTCCATTCCGTTTTGACAGGTGCATCAAACGCCTGGTAATTTCGCGGTTGAAAAATCACACGCGTAGGCCCTGCATGGCCCACGTGGCATCGGCGATCGGAATATCGAAGGGCGTTTAATACGATTATTTGATTATTTGTGTGATAATTTGAATTATAATTTATAATTTATTATAATTTTTTTAAAAAAAATATAAGTAAATTAAGAATTGAATTCTGAATTTGTGAATTAAGATCTCATTTATTTTATTAATTTAAATTTAAATTTTAAATTTTATTATGATAAAAAGTTTTCAGTCTAATTTTTTTATTATAATAAAAAATTTTTACATAAAATTATATCTCTACTTAAATTAAAAATTAAAATTCACAAATTAAGGAGTTGTTTGATTGAGGAATCTGTATCTCGATTTAAATCATAATTTATGATTCGTTATAGTATTTTCTCTTATAAAAAATACATATAAATTAAAAATAATTTTAATTTATGAACCAAACTTTTCCTAAACGGCTCTAAACGCCTGCTCGAAACTTGCGGTCACAGATCCACGTGCGAGAGCCCAGAAGAAAAAGGTATACTTTTTTTCCTTTTTCTTTTTTGGCATTTCTCTTCCGTTGGGAATTGGGACTTTAGGGCCCGAACCGACACCGGACCGGGAAGTACTTCTACTTCTATGCGATTCATGTTCAAGGCAAGTGGGTGGGGGCCACCGAAGGAAGCAAACAAACGACAATGAACCGGAAAAACTGTTTAAATAAAATATTTTTGTTGCAATGTATTCGTGTTATTATTTAAATTATGATTAGTAATTTATTATAATATTTTTTTATAAAAAATATATATAAATTAAAAATAATTTTAAATTTATGAATAAAATGTCAATAATTTTTACTTTTTAATCGTAAATTTATATTAAAATTTGTTTATTTTATATATTAAATTTAACAATAAAAAAATTTTAAAAAAATATTAGTATTCTTAAAAGAAAGGAAACGTCGGAGAACTCGATTGTTTTTTTATATATAATTTTTTTCAAAAATAGTAGAATTAATTGACGGTGGAGAAGGGGAGAGACGTCGCTGTCATCCAGTGGCGAAAAATTAAAAATTTAAAAGGGAAAAAGAGAGGAGTTTTGTTGTGAGGTGAAATTACAACACAAGTGCAAGTGGAAGATATTTTGCTCGGTGAATTGCCAACCATACACTCGTTAACGATGCTTAATCATTATTTTACTATTCAAATCACGATGCTTTGGTTGGGTTTTTATATTTACCTGCCAAATGCAAAAGATCAGCAGCTTTCTCTTCTTGGTTCCTGTTTTTCCTTTGTACTTTGTCGTTGTAATTTCATTAACAATTCTTTCAAAATATTGAGCTGTAGATTTTTATTTATTATTATTTTTTGTGATGTTTAAAATTCACAACTAAAAGATGTAAAAGCATTATGCGTAATATAAGTATAGGAATTGCCTCTGATCAAATACTTAAAAAGTGTCTTATGATGACAGTTGTATAATTATGTATAAATTATGTATATTTATATATAAATTGTATATATTTATATGTAAAGTCGTGTATATTTAATATGAAATACAATAAATCAGTCAATATATATATTCATAGTATGTGTTCATTATAAAAAATACATGTTTTAAAGATTAATATATATTATCGTTTCTTATAACTTAACATATACAATTTTATATGTAAATATACATAATTTATAGATAAATATACACAATTTATATAAAATTATATAATTATTATTTTGGTGAGACACTTTTTAAGTGCATGACAAGAGACCTTACATATAAGTATATAGGATAATATACGCAAGGCTACTATTTATTTATTTGCTGAATGTATGCGAGGCCAGTAGGCTTGCAATGTTTGTGGCTTATATGAGAGACCCGAAATACAAAGAAGCACTCAGGCCAATAACGAAAGGTTTATTAATTTTTTAAGCCTATGTTGAGTGCATGTAATTAAGTCCCAACAGAAGAGAAAGGCTTATTGTTTTTCTAGACATTTTTCTGTCTTTTTAATCTTTTTTTTTTTTTTTTTTTGTTCTTCAAAGTTTTTCTAAAGTCTACTTTTTTTATAATGTGTTTTTTTAAATACTTTTTTTTCTTTACTTTGCACTTGTTAAAATAATTTTTTTAAATGGAAAAAAAAGGATCTTCTGCCGTTTAATTGTTTATTTTATGTGTTTTTCAAAACACTCTTTTTTTCACTTGCTTCTATTAAAATAATATTTATAAACGTGTTTATACTTAATTATTATTTTCATGTATACTTATTCGACAACTTTTTAATAGTTATGTTTCTGCCGTGATTATCTATTAAATATAAAAATGTGATGATATGGCATGTTAAGAATCTAATATCATTAATTATTTTTTTAGTCAATTATCTTAATTTATTACAAATATTGAATCAATATTATACAGTTAAAATAATAATATCCATTGATAAGTAGATATTGGAGTAATCATTCAAACCATACTCATACTTATTTTTATCAAAATGATCTTTGTATATCTTATTCCTAATTATCCCCCTAATACAAACATTTCTCAAATGTATCTCTTTTTAAACCGTTTTTTTTTTTTTCACGCAAATAAAAGCCTCACACTGTAATTCACTTTCCTTCCCCCACGTGATCAATGTTTTTTTCTAGTTTTTTTTTTTTTTTTCCTTTTCTTAGATATTTTCCCCTATTTTATTTATTTATTTATTTTTATTTTTCATTTGTCCCTATTAAAATAATTTTTTTCTCAAATACATCCTTATTTAAATAGGAATAGTCAATGTGTTTTCTATTATTTTATACTTTCAACCAAAAACAATGTTTGTTTTGATCATTGAAGTATTTGAAGTAATTGTTCTTAAATATTTCCACATTTACTTTTTTTTTTATACTCTCAACTATTATTTATTTTACAAATAAAAGTACTCTAATTTATCTCTGTTTAAATAGTTTTTCTCACATATGAGCATACTCTATATTCTTTTTTCAAATATAGTCATCATAAATGCTTTTTTACATTTGCTTTACTGAAATCATACATCCTCAAATGTATCCGTACCTAAATATTATTTTCTTTGTAACCCTCTCAAATATATTTTTTTACATACATACCTAATAAATAATTTACTGTCTAATTTGCTTTACTGAAAGCTTTATTTTCCTTTTGAATGTGTTATACTTAATTTTTTAAAATTTTTAGTTTTACTGAACTAAACTCTTAAAGAAATAATGTCAATAAAAAATAATTTCTTAAAGAAGTTTTACATTATGTAACAAGTTACACGCGTGAGCCCGTGCTTCTCACCTAGAATCAGTAAAGCTATAACTGAATTGGATATAGTTTGAATAAAAAATAAAAAATAAAAAGGAAAATCGTCATGTGCACGGATGGAAATGGATGCAGATCATCCAGTTTGAGAATGTTAATCGTATCAATGAACACCACTAATCTGGAATCTGGATTATGGAAAATTTTGTTAGGTTAGAAATTGGCGTTGAACAGCCCAGTTCTCTTGGCGGAAAATGGCCGTATTAGCAAGATAATACGCAGTGATGATTTCTTTTTTCTTTTGTTTTTTTTTTTTTCACTAGATGACAATTTTGGACCAATAATTCGGAGGGAAATAGTTATCTTTAAGACAAAGGTAAATTGAATCACGGCTGTGATTTGCAAACGTAATTTAAAGAACGGAAATAGTAGAAAATAGGTCAATATGAAAGTTTAAAGAAGTATATAAGTCAATTTTTAGTTATAGAAATTCATATGTCATAACTTGTCAAGTTATGGTTCATAATTAGATAAGTTATGGATAAATTTGTCAAGTTATGGTTCATAACCAGACAAGTTATAGACAAAAATCGTGATTTATGAACAATAATTTGTCAAGTTATGGTTCATAACCAGACAAATTATGGACAAAAACAGTAATTTAGCCTATTTATTAACTTATATAAACTATTAGCCTATTAATTTTAATTCCTCAAGTCTTGATCTATTTTCCTCTTTCTCCCTTTAAAGAAATTCATTGTTAAAAAAAAAAGGGAGTGTATTTTTCTACTACCGGTATGGTGGCATCCTACAGTTGAGAACGAGCGGATGAAGATTGGGTCCCACACTAAAAGTTGGAAAAAATGTTCCCCTTCACATCTGATTGTAACCCAAATAAAATGAAAATAATTACAAAAAAATCACTTATTTTTATGAAAATATAATTTTTCACCCCATATTTTATATAATAACATAACTACATAAGTAGCCTTTATTTCATAAATTTATCATAAAACAAGTCTTACTTTTTTGAAAAAAAGATTCACATTTTTTCTCTTAGGAATAACAAATTTTTTTTTTTTTTTAGATTATTGTTTGATAAATAGACATGAGATTTTTTTTTCTTTTTTACAATCTTATGACAATAATTGTAATCACAAAATTAAACCAACTATTTTATCTAAACATTAAACCTATTTCATCAATTAGAAAAGTCTAATAAAAATAAACAGCATTCTAATTACACACATTACTTTTAAAAATAAAACTAATTACACATTAATCTCACAAGTATGACCTTTGAACAATAAATTTCTCTAACTACATAATTTCCCATATTTAATCAAACTAATTAAAAACTAATCACAATAATTAAACTAATTTTCTCAAATATAAAACGAAAAACACAAATTTCACAAACTTTTTTCCTAAAAAATAAACTTCAACAAAACACAAATTCATTTCAAAATACAATACAAAAATTAATTTTCAATCACAAATTAATTTCACGATATAAAAATAATAATCTCTATACAAAATATTGATTTGAGGCCTTTGTAAAGATGATTCAATAGAAAAATTTTATGAGTAAAATAACTTTAAAAAAAATTTTATTTGTAAAATCACTATAGAACGACTATTTTGTTTATAAAAAAAACAGCCATCTGATCGTTCTTCGTACAAAGATAAAAAAGATTATTTTGTCAATTTCACTTTCTCATTTTAGCAAATTTCTCCCCAGATTTCGATGAAGTAAAACCCAGAATCCAGCGAGGGTGGTGTTGTGTGGGAAAATGTATGCTGACACATCGGACAACGGTAGTGCCCCACGTGGCATGGTGTCAGCCACGACAGATAGCTGTCGATGCCTAGAACTCGTCTCCCCTCCACATGCTAAAAGGGCCGATTGTATGGAGCTCATAAGACCGTCGACCTTATATATAGTCGAGGCATGACCTGTTCGCGTCAGAGGCACCATGATAGGATCGACCGATAAAGGGTTTGCACTTTATTTTGCATGGTATGTGCATAGGGGGCAGACCGCATAAGTATGAGTCCACGTCCCCATAAAGGCTCTTGAGCGGACAAGGGAAAATCCTCAGGTTGCGTCTGGACTTAGAAAATGTCAGCAACACGGTTGATGATTGCTTGCCCATAAACCGCATGGAGAGAACGAATGAGGATCACCTAGGATCTGCAGAGTCGTGATATGAGACAAATTAAATGAGTGAACAGTCTAAAATGTGCTAAAAAGACTATAATCTAAGCAAGTAGAGTGACAACCTACTTGAGAAAAACCATCATGTAACTCCCTGTGACTGTCACCCACATACAATCTGTGGACTATAAAAGGACGCAAAGCCCCAGATAGAAAGAGGATCATCTTTATGTAACCTTTAAAAGAACAAAAAGATAAATACAATACAGTGAATGTAGCTCTTTTTTTATAAGGGTGAACTACTATAAAAATTTGAGTGCGTTTTTACTTCCATGAACACACAATATCAAATACTCTTCACAATACACCAAAAACATCGACACAGTGTTTAGAATACTCATTTAAATTACAAGTTTTAACCGTAACCCAACGGGCCACCGCGGGTTAATCTAGTGCAGTCTTGTTGACGAAAACCGACCGTCCACAGGTGGGAAGTTGCTGCCAGCGAGGGTGGGCTGGTGAAGCTCGGGGCCGCCGTCGAAAACAAATCTTTTTGAGCATTTTCTTAGTATCCGTCGTCTTGGCCCTCAATTTTCAAGTTTTTTCTTCATCTGTTAATGGCGTAGCTTTTTTCAACAACTGAAGAAATCTACTTATTCTTTCTCAATAATGCCTTCTTCTGTAAGCTTGCCCTTAGATCCAAACCAAGGTCAAAAATCAAATTCTACAAACTCATATCCGAGTTGGTCGTAGCTGGTGGTGGGTTGCGATTGCGAAACCCGTTGATTGGTGGCGACGGTTTGGGCGATGGGTTGAAGTCTGACGACGGCACGAGGGCAAGGCGTGACGTCTGACGGTGGTGGCAGCCGGGGGGTGTTGAGGTGTAGAGGCGACGTGAGTGATGGCAGCCGGTGGGGTGTCTAGGTGTATAGTTGGGAAGGTCTCCGGTGAAGGCTGGGCGAAGGGCGGCAACCGAGGTAGGAGGCTGCCGGCTGGTGGCTGCAAATGTTTTAACACCTTTCTAAACTTTTATGTGATGTTAGGGTTTTAGTTGTTAAGGGCTAAGATCTAAAAGGAAGTATATCTATGGTTCAGATTAATTGGGCATAAGATGATATTTTATAAAATTCAGGGTAATATTATGTATTAAACCTGAAATAAAGGGTGAAATCAAATGTGCTTGTTCTTATTTTAATTTCCATGAGCACTATCATCTTGAACCATTAGTTTTAATCTGATGGTGCACATTTTTTACCCTACCAGTAGGGGAAAAAGTACCCACCTACCGTAGAAATCTCTTTTAGCTTAAAAAGAACGTTTTTTTCCCACCCGAAATAAGTACAAGCATCTAACCCACACGAAATGTGCATTGTTTTATTCTCATTTCTCTCACCAAAAGGTTTGCTCGGCCTCAAAATAAATAAAAGAAGTTTGTGAACGAGATGTATGTTTGGAGGGTGCAGTGAGGTGAAGAATGCTATTTTGATCTATTAATAAGAACTGTATTTTAGTTGTTAAATTATTTTTTGACTATTTGATTTGTATTAGGAATAGTTTTGGGTTGTCGTCGCACACTATAAATTTTAATGCAAGTAATACAAATTTAACTTTTAAAAAACGTTTTTGTATAACAAAAATGCATGCCCTATTATAAAGATGCTATTGTTTGAAAACAAAATAAAAGACAAAAATTCTAGCAAAAAAATAACAATAAAAGATTAAAAAAAAATGGTTACTTCACGTCTTCACATTCTCCCCTAGTTCTTCCAACTTATCTTTTGAATAATGATAATGCTAAATATAGTTAATAGTTAATAATTCTTTAAGCAGCTTCCGGTAGAAACTTTATACGTCCATCAACACAATTTGTTCTATTGTTAAATTCTGCTCTACTATAAACAGAAATAAGTTATTTTTATCTTTTTGGTTTAATTACCTGTAAAAATTTCATTCACAATCATCAATCAACATAATGTTCATATACAATCATCAATCAACGTAATGCTTTGATCTACCAAAGATAGAAAATACTTCTGGCCCCTCCACATGGTCAGAATTAGTGTAAACAAGGGGTTGCCATCGATATTGAGCTTATTCAAAAGAAATATCTTCATTAATTAGGAGAACCGCGTTTCATTTTTATGAATTAACAGCAGCAATTACTGAAGATATTATTCTGTAGTTTTCCTTTTAATTCTTATATTAATTTAATTTTAAGCAGAAAGATGTTGAACATCCCAAATCTGGCTCTCAATCTTTCAACAACAATAATCTGATACGCACGTATAATTCTGATTCTTTTACAATAATTTTCTCTTAAAAAATTTTATATTGACCGTAAAAATTCATCAACTCGAATTAACCACCTTCAAGGAATAATTACGTGCAAATCGATGAATAATAAATGAAGTAAATAAAAGAACATAAAATTTATTGAGGTTCGACTATGTAATGCCTATGTTCTTTTTTGGGTTCTTTGTCATTCACTATATGCTTAAAAGTCCAGGAACAATCTGGAAATTCTCTAAGAGCCTAAACTTTTGCCTCAATCTGCAGTCGTTGATTCGAATATAGACCTTTGGGATGCCTCGTTCAAAGGTCGAGGCTTTTAGCTACTTTTCCCAAGCATAACAATTTAAATAAAAAAGGTTTCCATCAATGTGCTTTCTCACAAAATTAATCAAAAGCAAAATCACTAATATAAACCAGTGAACCAACATGCCATAAATGATTTATGATTTACAATTATGCTAAGAAACCTTGGAGAGAGAAACCAATTAAGAGTTAGGTTGTGTTGTTAGTCGTGTGATTAAGAAATTAACACCCGACAGCTAATTCTAAATGACCAGAACAACCGAAAAGATGTGTACAATTGTCCACGTAGTTGCTTGATTAACACATTCAATCAATTCAATTCCCTGATAACAAAAAGAAATTGATAAATTAATCATGCTTAAAACGGGCAGATTCTGTGGTGGACACCAAGCAAATCATTGCACCGAATTTTGTTTACAGCAAAATGATTATGAAATACAGTTTGACAGAATAGTAAAAATATCAAAGAAAAGAAAAACAAAACAAACAGGACGAAAGTTGACCACGGCAAAACTCGGTTGTGATTTTGTTGAAGACAAAGGACACAACCTATTCATCAAAGAAAAAACTCTTCGACTCGTAAAGAGCCCAATTTCTAATAACAAACTCCAAATCAGTTAATCTGTTACTTCAAAAAAAAGAAAAGAAAAAGGAAACAGGAAAAGAAAAGGAAAGGAAAAGAATAGTTATCGGTGGGCTGTGACCAGCGTTTCTATGAACCTCAATCCGTCGAACCTCGGCGCGAATTTCTCCTTATCCGACGACGTTTTAGTCTGACCTTTTCTTCCAGAGGACGAATCAAAGCCCTGTGAATATGTAAAAGCAAAGACTAATTAAAATTAACAGACTTAATTCCATACAAAATGAAATCATTTGGAGAAGATGTCGAAATTTTGATTTTTGACGGAAGGAAATGCGCGGATCAAATAAAAAATAGGGGAAAATGAGTCAAATGAAGCAATTCCGCCAAGGCAAAACCTAAAATCGACATCATTTTTCATTCATAAATGATAAACCACACAAATCTTGAAGAGTTCTTTGTGTTTCAGAAGATAAACATTTGAAATAGTTTCGAGCAAATTGACGACGCAGAAAGAGAGGAAAAAGTGTGAAAATTTAAAATACCACAATGGAGGAAGGATATAAAGGAACATCACGGTCGCCGGCGGCGGAGGAGGAAGAGGAGCCGAGAGCGACGGTGGAAGCGGCGAGCACCGACGCCACCAGAGTTCCCGACCCCTTCATGTCTCTTTCTCCCTCTAGACCTCGGAAATACGGATATTCGACGGACGAAACGACGCCGGATCTCGACTTTCTCTCTCTTCAAAATGGAAGGAAAAATCCTCGATTGTGGCTCCTCTCTGCTCCTCCGGGCCGTTTATTTTTTCCTGTATTTATATAAAGCCGCACTTCCACGCTTCTACATTTAACTGTTTTGAATCGCGATTTTGGTTCCGGGATCCTTGGGATTTAACGCAACGTGGCGAGATGGAATCTGGTGATGGTTTGGATATCAACGGCTGCGGTGGAAGGGTACACGGGAGAGGTAGGTGGACGCGAAAATAGGGTGGGATTTCCAGATGGAATAATGGGGGAAGATGCTTTGTTTGGAGCGCAAGAGAGAGAGCTGAAGTGGGGCCCAGTTGAGTTTTGGAAATTCGGGTATGACTCTATGAGAGAGAGAGAGAGAGAGAGAGAGTTTGTTTGCTGAGGCTCGATGCCGTTCGAGTCAGTCCATCTGGCTCACGCGTGGCCACGCAATCCAGGCTTTAACATCGTCGACTTTCTGCGCCGGATTTTGTTTATTTTATGGTAGACTCTCCTTTTCAGAGGAATTATGTGGTAGGCCATCCCAAAGACCTGTTTTAACCAGCAAATAAGGGCC
This sequence comes from Morus notabilis, assembly GCF_000414095.1. Classification (NCBI taxonomy): domain Eukaryota; kingdom Viridiplantae; phylum Streptophyta; class Magnoliopsida; order Rosales; family Moraceae; genus Morus; species Morus notabilis. Next base: position 460,107 of record NW_010362392.1, read on the forward strand.
ACGAGGCCCAGCCCGCATGAAAACGGGTACGGCCCAATCTGGCCCGGCACGTTATTGGGCTGGGTTGGCTCATGTAAAACCTTTATGAGCCGACTTGCGGCCCAGAAATTTAGGGCCAAAGCAATCCAGTTATGTGCGTCGGGTCAGGCACGTAGCCGGTAAGTACAATCTAATAAGGCTTTTTTATACTGATATCACCCCAACTTCAACTTTTAATCTTAACAATTTACCTCTTTAAATTTTGAAATTTATTATTATATTGCTCAAATTAAAGACGAATTTAAAATTTTAGAGCCCGTTTAATTGGAGGATTCATTCTCTGATTCGAATCATGGTTCATGGTTCGTTACAATATTTTATCTCATAAAAAATACACGTAAATCAAAAATTATTCTAATCTCATGGTTCTTATTCATGAACCAAACGGGCTCTTAGTTTCTACCACATGAACACGAGGCTAATTCTAGTATGTTTACATTAAGAGCCCGTTTAGTTGGAGGATTCGTTCTCTGATTCGAATTATAGTTTATGGTTCGCTACAGTATTTTCTCTCACAAAAAGTACACGTAAATCAAAAATGGTCCTAATCCATGAACTAAACGGGCTCTAAGTTAGTCCTTGTATGCACATTGTAAGCGAAAAATTTATTAAAAGAGTTAACTGTTGTGGGAGAAAAAGCTGAGGTCCTCAATTTCAATTTTCACTCATAGTGTACATAAGGAGACTGATTCGCTATAAAAAGACTACAATTAACCTTACTAAAGTTTCATATAGAATAAACCGTCTAAAATCTTAACTTCGTTTTCAATTTGATCCACATCGCAATAAATTTCAAAGTTTAGAAATTAAATTACAAAGATTAAAAGTTGAAACACCAATTTACCAAATACGTAAATTTGAGAGAGTATTCGTACAAAAAAGACATATAATAAAAAAATAATAATAAAACACCTCACTTTGGTTTACCAGTCTCATATTGCATGTTTAGACTTAGCTTAAAATTATATTTTGCACTCGATATGCATAATTAGTTAATTACGCATGAAACTGCTACTTACTTTAAATAGTTTTAAAATATGTTATTCACTTAATTTAGTTTAAAAAATCTTCCATTTACTGCAATATTCCTTTGTTGAAAATAACCAATCCAATTTAATGTCTAAGACATGTCCAAAAGAAAAGTTCGTAGGTTACCCGTCAGAAGCGTTGGTGTCGCCGTTAAGCCATCGAAACTCGCCAGTGAAACAGGTTTGAGAGTAATGAAACTCTCCTCTCTCTTACCCTCTCTACACACACCCATGACCCATCACACACCCTTTAGCACCCACTCACATATAAATAGATGTGCATAACCCTTTAAACCACATGGGTTTAAGTTAAGTGAGACTATTGGGTTTTATAAATTGTGGAAAGGCTCTTTGGCCAAATGGGCTGACTAAAGTACCAAAGAGAGAAGGAGTCCATAGATCTTAAACTTGTCAATAAACTAACTGGTCATCCTATTATGGACTAGTATTTGACATACATGCATAAACTAATTTACATTAACAAAGTTGTAATTATGATTTAATTTATATTAGAGTGAATTATTATTATTATTATGAAAGTCCACATAAAAATATTCTAACATCCTTATGTTGCTTGTCTCTCATCTCTACCTCACAAGTGATTATCTAAGCCTTTAGCCTGCAAATTTGACGAAGTACTTAGTTTTTCATGGTTTTGTGCAGGTCTATTATTTATGTCATTTTAAATAATTGAGGTACAATTATAGTATTTTATTTTTTATTAATTAAATGATAATTATTTATTTTTTTTAGTAGAATGGATATTAATAATATATATTTTTTAGCATTTTTAATGGTATATCTGGTTTTTTTCTCAAATTGAACAAAAGGTTCTCCTTTTAAAAATTTTCTTTGAGAAGTCTACAGACTTTAAGGTTCAGATTGATGTATTCCATTTCATTTAACGATTATGATGTTCTCGTATGATTTTAAAATTAAACGTCTATTTTCATGACTTTCGAAGTAATAATTATGATAAAAAATAAATATAATATTTAAAATAATATTATACATCGAAGTATAAATAAAAAATGACTATTTAATATTTACACATTTTTTATGTCAAATACGATATAGCTATTAATAGTTGCATTGAGGATTCAACTAATCCGTTTTTTTTTTTTTGTTTGTTTGTGGCTAATGGTTCTCTAAACTTTGTATACTTCTTTGTTCTCCTAGACAAGGGAAAATTACCTTAAAAATAAATAAGGGAAAGTTTTATTTTGGTGTCTTATATTATACTGAAATATACATTTAGTATTTGTGTTTTTAATACTTTTTTAAAAAACAATTTTTTACATTGAGGCAGCTTTTTGGGACGTGAAATCATTCATACCCTTTAGTTAATTTTTTTCAGATTTTTTTAGAAGAGCATATTATAAATATTTTAAGAAACTTTAAATTAAAAAAATAAAAACTCAATTTTTAATATATTTAAAGCATTTTTTAAACATGTTTAAAAATATTAATTTCTAATTAATTAATGATAAGATAAGCATATTTTTATTTCTAATTAATTAATAATAAGGTTGGTGTGGCAAGAGCAAAAATGCAGAGCTGAGAAACTCATGAGTAAGGTTGATATGGAGGGGAAAAGAAGAGCATAATAAATTTAACAAAAAAATCTATAAATACCATAGAATAAGGGGAAGAGGGTTGTTTTTCACAATTCTTTTAGGGTTAGTTTGGTATTACTTTTTCATCTCAAAATTAGCTTCTGCTTGTAGCAGAAGTTAATTTTAGTATTTGGTAAATATCTTTAAAAGTGCTTTTGAAGAATTTTTCAAGAATCTTCAACCAAAATCAGAAGCAACATAAAGACAATTTTAGCTTTTAGATTGTGCGGGATCAACATAGTACAATTAATAAAATAATGACATTTAAATTTTACAATCTTTTTAATCTAAAATTCAAACTCGTAATATAACATATTATAATATAATATTGTAACAAATAATATCATAATTATATTAATAACTCTAATATTATTATTTTATCATATAATATGATATTATAATAATATTATAATTATTTTAATAATATGATATTATAATTATAAT
>NW_010362392.1:463699-466083 GCF_000414095.1 Morus notabilis
TTTTAATTATATATATATATATATATTATATTATAGTATAATATAATATAATCGTAATTTTTAACTATCTACATCAATTTAACTTCATAATTTACCAAACGTTATTATGTTGATTTTAGAACCAGCACAATTACTATAATTATAATTTACTAAACACTCAGTTACTTTTTATAACAGCTACTTATTCCTTCAGCACAACTAAAAATTATTTTTCTAAAATCTACGACACTATCAAATTAAGCCTTGCCCAATGAGACTTTAAAAATCTAGAGAGAGAAAACAGAATTTTAATGAGAAAAAAATAATAATAATTGATTTGAAGTCGAGACAGATTTTAACTCCAACAGTTTTCCATCAAGATCATCAAACAGCCGAAAAAGAAAAATGTGGCTCGCTATGTCGTTCAAATATATTTATTAAGGCCCCGTTCATTTCGCCGATTCGAGTTTAGAATTCGAGTTTTGCTACAGTAAAAAGCTCTCAGAAACAGTCACATCTAACTTTTTTGCTACAGTAAAAAACTCTCACATAAAATCACATCTCAACTCGAATTACAAACTCGAATCAGCGAAGTGAACGGGCCCTAAAATGGTATCTATCTGTGTCTTTGGAATATGGACCCTGGAAAAAAAGGCATAAGTTAAGGATGTCCAGTAGCCCTGAAAGCCGTTACCACTCATCGCCGCAAAACAGAAAATGAATCTCCACCGTTAATATTGGCCATTAACAACAATATAATATTACATGTCTAAATGACAATTATTTATTTTTTTAGTAGAGTAGATATTAATAATATTTTTTAGCATTTTTAGTGGTATATATGGTTTTTTTTCTCAAATTGAACAAAAGGTTCTCCTTTTAAAAATTTTCTTTGAGAAGTCTACAGACTTTAAGGTTCAGGTTGATGTATTCCGTTTTATTTAACGATTATGATGTTCTCGTATGATTTTAAAATTAAACGTATATTTTCATGGTAATAATTATGATAAAAAATAAATATAATATTTAAAATAGTATTATACATCGAAGTATAAATATAAAATTACTTTTTAATATTTACACATTTTTTATGTCAAATACGATATAGCTATTAATAGTTGCATTGAAGATTCAACTAATCCGGTTTCTTTTTTTTTTTTTGCGGCTAAAGGTTCTCTAAACTTTGTATACTTATTTGTTCTCCTAGACAAGGGAAAATTACCTTAAAAAATAAATAGAGAAAAATTTTATTTTGGTATCTTATATTACACTGAAATATACGTTTAGTATTTGTATCTTTAATAATTTCTTTGACTTTTAAAAAAATAATTTCTTTACATTGAGGCAGTTTTTTGGGACGTGAAATCATTCATACCTTTTACTTAATTTATTTAGATTTTTTTAGAAGAGCATATTATAAATATTTTAAGAAACCATAAAATTTAAAAAAAAAAACTCTCAATTTTTAATATATTTAAAGCATTTTTTTAAACACATGTTTAAAAATATTAATTTCCAATTAATTAATGATAAGATAAGCATATTTTAATTTCTAATTAATTAATAATAAGGTTGGCGTGGCAAGAGCGAAAATGCAGAGCGGAGAAACTCATGTCACGAGTAAGGTTGATCTGGAGGGGAAAAGAAGAGCATAATGAATTTAAAAAAAAAAATCTATAAATACCATAGAATAAGGGCCATACAAACTAAAGTGCCCACCAAAGAAGAAACAAGACCAAACTTGACCAACTACCACCACCAGACAAAAAAAAAAAATAGTAAGTCAAAGATGAAGCTACCAAATCTGTGAAGATGAGAACTATAGTCCAACATTTCAGGTATAAAAATATGTAATTATTGGTCATCAAGCGCACAACAAAAACAGAGGTAAAGAACAAGGGAAAAGGTCATGTCCAGTAGCCTTGAAAGCCGTTACCACTCATCGCCGCAAAACAGAAAATGAATCTCCACCGTTAATATTGGCCATTAACAACAATATAATATTACATGTCTAAATGACAATTATTTATTTTTTCTATAGATTAACTAATGTGAACAAGAACGTGAAGAAAGCTTTATATATTTGTTTCATTGTTAGAAATCAATTTCACTGATCTTTTTATTAATTGTAGAGTCACAGTTCAACTAATTTGCAGCTATGTTACTCTTCCTTTGTATGCTCTTGTAACGTAGGTATGTATGGATTTACAAAAGCACACGCACACACACATGCTAAAGTTTTATAATTAATTCCCGTTTATGCATGCGAGTAAGTTACAAAATACGACTGATAGCTTATAAATATGTGCGCATATAATTAGATGGGGTCAAATTTCAAGAGTGCGGTGCTAGAAGAGCACACTGCGAAGGCCATAAGGCAATGGCATGCAGAAGCAAAGCAAAAG
>NW_010362392.1:469802-470625 GCF_000414095.1 Morus notabilis
AATGGGAATGACATGTATTAATAATGTTTTAATTAAAGATTTTGAACTTTAATTAAATTCATTATGAACATTGCTTTTTGATTATTATCCTTAAACATTATCCTCTCGTATATAATACTTATATACAATGTTTAAGGTCACATAAATAATCATGGAATTTTCATTGATATTCTAAAATATTCATAAATATATGCACATAAAATAATGAATAAACTACTTTATTAAATAAATAATAAATATCCTATTACATCTCATGCTACTAGGACACCATTCCCAACAAAAACCTCCAGCAGAAAGAATGTTTTTGCTGCTAAGATTATCTGTAGAATGTTGTAGCTTGTCTGGAACAACTTTCAGATCAGTTAAGAATTTCTAGAGTCAGGTTGCTTTCTTTTGCTGCTTCACAAGCTGCTACACATTAACTCTTAATGATAAAATTAGCAATCACACTTTGCTAACAACCTTTCTTGTCATGACTCATAGTCAAAGTCTATGTATCCCGCGAAAGATAACTCTTTCACTAACTAAACTATTTTATAGTTTCTTTTTTTCCTCACACCTTAAGGATGCACTACACGGCTACCCAATGATCGAATCTTGAGTTCAACTGACAACGACTGACCACTCCCACTAAATATCAGATATTCGGGCTTATAAAGAATAAGAACATCTTCTTTTCTTTCATTTGAAACATCTTGGTTTTGATCAAATCCATCCAACTTCCCAGTCTATTGTTTCATCACATGAGCCAGACACCCCGATATGCGAATATGGTTCAAAACTGGCTTTCGATCATTCCACAACTCTAGGGGTGTCTTTGGTA
>NW_010362393.1:0-1601 GCF_000414095.1 Morus notabilis
TAATTGCTACATCAAAACACTGTGATATCCATGTTTTGTTACAGTTTTTTATTTTTATACTTGGTCTTTTTTTTTTGTTTCTGCCTTATCCATATAATACATTTATTCTATTTACCTTTCTATTTTGATGCACCTGGCAAATCATGCATAAATCTATATCTTGCTTTGCTCATTCAGTTTTTATGATATGCAAGTTATAATCTATATGATAAACTCGGTTTCTTACTACTATTTCCATTTCTCTATGCTTTCCGTTAGCACGTGGCAACAGAAATGCTTGAAATGCATGCCTTTACGTTTTTACTGCACATCACTGAAAGGATTGATTACCTAAACGATTACTAAGTAAAAATATTCCCATGTTGATGTTTTCTTAAATATAGTTTCATTTCCTTCTTATTCTCTGCCTTACTCTCTTTATTTTATCTTTTACTTGCAATTTGTTTGCTCATTCTCAGTTTTCATCTATCCCTTTCTCTTATTACTTATTCACTTAGTTGTATTTTTTCAGATTTTCTATCGCACACTACTGGGTCTTTTCATTGCCATATTCTTGGTTGTTCCCTACCTTTCATTGGCTAATATTTGGTGTTTGTAGTAGCATTTGCAGCATTTCAAGTAATATTTAGAACTTTTAGCGATAGACTCTAAACAATTTTCATGTACAGTGAATGTCACAAAATCAATATTTGCTCTTTACACTTTTTTACTTTTTTCCATTTATATTTTTTGCCTCTATTGATGACCATTAGCAACAGAACAGGATCAGAAAATACCTTCTCAATTTTTACCAACTATTGGCAAACCATATTCACCTCATTTTTTATTTTATAAGTAAATACTTTTGAATTATTAAGTCTCTCCCCATTCTTTTTTGATCTGCATCTATATACACATGCATTTAGTTAACATATCTTATTTTCAATCAATTTTTCATATGTTGATGATAAATCTTTGCTCATGTCTCCTACTTCTTTGTGCAATTGCCCTCGGTAGGCAGCCATAGCCTGTTTATCACATATTGTTGGGAATGTCTAATATCTAAGTCACTATTACTACATAAAAATATTATTATATTTATATCTGTTGGCTTTTTAAGTGTTTTTCCCGCTTACTTATTCACTCGTTTGTTTACTTGATTATTTGTATTTTCTAAGGTTTGCTACTACTCATTGCCCTGTTCTGTTAGTTTTCTATCGCTCATTGCTATTGAGCTTCGGTTCGTTGACATTCTGGACTTAATGTGGGATTTATAGCGCTTGAGGTATCTCTAATATTTTCTTTCCACGGCTCTTTTATCATATTTTTTCCATCTTTTATCTTCTCTGATTTTATCATACTGTTTTGCTCATCATCTTTTATTATTTTATTTCCCTTAAATCTGGCTACCTTTGCTCATTACATTGCACGCTATGTTGCCCTTTCATTTTTCTCTTCTTTTGCATTTCATTATAACCAACTTGCTTATTACATATTATTCAAATTACTATTACTCAATTACAATATACCAAAACTTTCTCATATTTATCTATTATCATTTTTCTCTCTTCATAACTTAACTATTCATTTGTTATTATCTTAACACTTAATCTTTTTTTTTT
>NW_010362394.1:0-26395 GCF_000414095.1 Morus notabilis
TATGAGTCTTGATTTTTACATTTTATTTTTAATTAATATCTTTTTAACTAATATAATTATTTAACTTTAAAAAAATATTAATGAAGTTATGGGTAAAAATTTAGATACACTATTCATTCCCTTTTTTTTTTTTCCGTGGCATAAGTATAACTCAATCCAAGCCTCAAATTTGCTGTAGTCCGTAAATAGCCCAAATAAAAGACAGCAAAGCTTTTAACGACAAACATTTATATGTTGCGGTATAAGCGTGATGTCGTTTTAATGGTTAAACGACAACAAAATTCAGCCAAAGAAACGACATCATAGCCTTGGCAGTCGTCACACTTGAATGCCCACCGGCACAGACATGAACAAACGCACCGTGAGATCCATACAAGGGGTCCACAGAAGAAACCCTAATCAAACCTTCTAAACCCTACAACCCTTTCCTCGTACCTCCGTTCTTTCTACTGGTTACTCCGAGCTAATTTCACCTGTAAAACACGAATAACTGCGAAATGTACGGATCCGATAAAGTTCCCGATGACTCCGAGCGAACCGCTTTTAGAAGAGCCGAGAAGCAGTACAAGCTCTATTACGAATCCAATTCCAAAAAGTAATCTTTTTTCTTTTGCTTTTCTGATAACCACTTCAGATTATCTATTAAGTTCAAATGAAACTGAAAAAATTTTCCCTAACAATTTCAATCGGTTTCTTCCTTTCTTAGGAAAAAGCAACCCAAACACGTGGATTTATCCGATGTCCTGGACTTCAAGAACATTCTAGAATCTTCCAATAACAACGGCGAGATTCCGCCTGGAATTGTCGCTCTTTCTTCCAATTTTGGCCTTCCGGTCTTCCGTTTGGAAAATCGTCCTGGTATCATAAAACAGAAACTGCTATTAAGTTCTTTTTTTGTTATTTTTTTCTTCTGAGGAAGAGTTTTTTTTTTTTTGGGTAGGATTTTATTTTATTCCTGAAGCGTTGAGCATAGAAGAACAATGCCGATGGATAAAGGAGAGTCTAATAAGCTTTCCGCAGCCTCCTAACAGAACGAATCACAATGCATTTTACGGGCGAATTCATGATCTATTTTCTGCGGCGAAAGAGAGGAAATTTCTAGAGAGTTCTAAGGATGACGATGATGATACCAAAGAGTGGAAATTGGTGGAAGAAGATCAAGTGTCAAAGACATGCAAATCTATCTCAGCTTCTGTTCTGCTTCGGAAACTGCGTTGGAGCACTCTTGGCTTGCAATTTGACTGGTCCAAGGCAGGTCACAATTTTTCAAAATTTTCTTTATTTTTATATTTCAAATCAATCTATATTTACGATTCGAATTGTGTGTAAATGTATAAATGGAATGAGAACGCTTCATCTTTGTACTCTATTTTCACTGAAGCCATTCATATTTCTCTCTCGGAGACGAATTAGATGTATCGAAAGTTCTAAAAGCTAAAATTGCTGTTTTATAAAAAGTTATTTTGCTCCCAACAAATTAAATTTTACTTTGATGAGATGTCATGAAGTGTTTTTTCTTTTTCAATGAATATAATTTTCCTCTCTCTGAGTTATTTTCTTAATGAATCTTTGTTTTTTTTTTTATGTTGTAGAGGAATTATGACGTATCTCTTGCACATAACAAAATACCTGATGCACTCTGTGAACTTGCTAAAAGAATGGCATCTCCTGCAATGCCTAACGGGGAAGAATTCAAGCCAGAAGCCGCAATAGTGAACTACTTTGGCTTAGGTACCTTTTAAAAAAGAATTTTTTTTTTTTTTAAAAAGATCATATAAAACCAATATTGATTTAGAGAGTTAAAACAAAATTCTTAAAATTTTATTTGGTGTTTATTAAGGTGATACGCTAGGAGGTCACCTTGATGACATGGAAAAAGATTGGAGTAGACCTATAGTAAGCATGAGGTATTTCATTATTGGCCATCTTTTTTTTTGGTTCTTTTGATAATCATGTGGATCAATGTACTTTCTGGGTTGCATGGTATAAATATAATGTATTGTTTGTGTTACTTCAGTTTGGGGTGTAAAGCAATATTCCTTTTGGGAGGGAAGTCTAGAGAGGATCCTCCATTGGCAATGTTCCTGCGAAGTGGGGATGTTGTGCTTATGGCAGGAGAAGCAAGGGAATGCTATCATGGTAAGTCAACTTGTTTGTACTTCTTATGTATCTATCTATGTATGGAAACTTGTTTTTCATTTTCTTATTGAGATCATGCTATCCTCTCTTCTCTCTTAGCCTGATTAAAATATATCTAGTAGATCTTAGTGGAAACTATAGTACAGAGGAAGTTACATCAATCAGTAGAGTACTGCTATTCATGATCATGTGCGGTGAATCATCACACGTCTGTCGCATGAAAAAAACTTGAAGAATTGAAACTGGGTTCTACTGTATTATGTGACAATTTGGCCTGTTTAATTCGCTGATTTGAGTTTTTAATTCGAGTTGAGATGTGATTTTATGTGAGAACTTTTTACTGTAGCAAAAAAGTTAGATGTGATTGTTTCTGAGAGCTTTTTACTGTAGCAAAATTCGAATAGGTGAAATGAACGGGTACTAACACGTCTGATGATTGCATCACCAATGGTGATAGATAACCTTTTTGTGATGATTTTATAGTGATCAATGTAGTGCAGTTGGTTAATGATTTATGATCATTCCCATTGTAATGAATAAAAAAAGCAAAGCCTCGAAGAAACAATGTTGTTAGACAATTCTAAATCTATGAGCTCTTGGATAATAAAGTTATCCAATAAGGTGTATTAATTTTTTTTTTTTTTTTGTTCTCAATTGTCTATTTACTACAACCTCTTAAAGAGATCTTCTTTTGGGTTTTTGTGTTGTAGGTGTGCCGCGTATCTTCACAGACAAAGAAAATGCTGATATTTCGCATCTTGAATTGCAATTCTCACAAGAAGAAGATTGTTGTTTCTTAGAATACATCCAGACTTCAAGAATCAACATTAACATTAGACAAGTGTTTTAAGTTTGTTATTTCCTCTCGTTCAAATTTAATTTTTTACACCTGATTTATAAATTCGCAACAGAGCATACTTTGTTGGCTGTTTTTATTTGATGCCAACTATGCGGCATTTCTTAAACGGCATGTCGTTTTATGTGAATTACTTGAGAAACGGTTGCCAAAAGCAAAAGTACATGACGCCGTGACGTTTTATGTTTTTCAACGATCTGTCTTTGACGATTTCTGTGTTTTCTTTTTCTCTTTTTCAGCAAAAAAAAAAAAAGGACATATTATTGTTTCTCTAAACCAAAATGTCATTTATTTTCCGAACCCAAAACTCAATAAAGATTTTTTTTTCCCGGTCATGCTAATAGATTAAATTATTAAAGAGAGAATTACATGTTTTACCCATAATCACCAAACCTTCTAATTCTATCTTTTTAAAAAAAAAAAACTCTACCCTTTTATTTATGAGATATTTTTATCACAAATTGAAAGGACTAAAATACTAATAGATTATGGATTATAACCTGATAGATCATATTATGACTACCGTCAGTAACTGGAGGTCGGTGGCCGATGTAATTTGTTAGGTTATGGATCATAACCTGTCAGGTTATGGTCAGAGACTTGCCTGTGGTTGGTGTAATCTGTCAGGTTATGGATCATAACCTATTAAGTTATGACCGGCAGCTAGTTGGAGACTCGCCGGTGGCCGGTGTAATTTGTCAGGTTATGGATCATAACCTGTCAAGTTATGACCGAAAACCCGTCGGTGGCCGGTATAATCTGTCAGATTGTGGTCAGTGGCTAACCAGAGACTCACCGATGGCCGATGTAATCTATTAGGTTATGGCCGGAGACCCATCGATGACCGGTGTAATATGTTATGTTATGGATCATAACCTATCAAGTTATGGTTGCCCGGCTAGAGACCTGCCGATTGGCAACAGGGGACCACCGACATATCTTATAATTTACTAATAGACCATTGGGGTTAGCTTTAGAATTTTAAAAATGTTTAACTTAACTATTTTTATTTTTTTAATTGTAAAAAAGTAAAAATCAATGAATTAATTTTTTAAATTAGAAATAGATTGAGGTACCCATTTAAGGAGTATTTCCCTCGTTTTCTCTAAATTAAATCTATCTAATTGCGTTTATCAAAAGAACAGTCCAAAACTAACAGAAAACTCTTCCATGAAAATAGTTATAAAGTATTTATTGTTGAGAGTGATATTGGAACCCTGGCCCTTTTGGACCAGAACCTAATCTGGCGCCTTTGACCAACTCGGCCATCTGAACGTTTATGTGAACGTGTCTTATAATTTTTGTGATATTTATTTTTGTCTCATATTCATCAAACTCTCAGAAGAGTCGATTTCAACTTTCTTCTCGAGACTATGGCCTCGTTCACTTTATCGATTCGAGTTTTCAGTTTTAGGTTTCTACAGTAAAAAGTTCTCATAAAATGTCATATTTAACTTTTTCTACTACTGTGAAAAGCTCTCAAAAAATATCACATCTCAACTCGAATTAAAAATTTGAATCTGCATAGTGAACGAGCCCTATATTTAATTATTTCACTTACTCTTGTAGTTATTTATTTATTTATTTATTTATTCAACATGTATAAAAGTCCAAAGCAATTTTATCGACCGGGTCTCCGGTGACTATTTCCATTGGCAAGTGGATGATCGCGTCACTTTGGGCGGCGCAGGAGAAAAAAAACATGGGTTTGAAAAAGTAAAGACTGTCCAACCATCCTTTAGTACTATTGTAGGCGACTCAAGCTCCGTATAGTTTGCAAGTCCCCAACAAGTCGGAGGCAAAGATTATTTGTCAAAAAGATTTGATTTAAGGAAAAATACACTATAACATATTTTAGACATGATTTTAAAGTAAAAAGCATGTTTTTTTTTTTAATTTTAGTAAATTATGGCATATTAATTTTTTATTATAAATAAAAACATTCTTTACCAAACATTCAATACGATATTTACTGATAAATATAGTATTAAATGGTCACCGTAGTCGGTGACTGAATTTTTTAAAAAATATAATATTTACTAATAAATACGGTATTTATTGGTAAATATGATATTAACCTATAAATACAACGTTAAATGGTTGCCGGAGTCGGTGGCCGACTTTTCGGGTAAATATAATATTTACTGAGTAAATGCGATATTAAATGTAAATACAGTATTTACCAATAAATACTGTACGGTCGCCGAAAAATAATCACCTAAAAAAAATTATCGATCACCAAAAAACGGTCACAAGTTGTCAAAAAATGGTCTCCGACAGCCAGAGCTGGCCGCCAGTCCCGGCCATGGTGGACTTGACTATAATCTACCTATTTTAAAAAATATTATAAAATTCACTATTTTTTAAAAAATAAATGTTTAAGGAAGATGAGTGAGGTAAAAAAATGAGATTTATAAGTATTTTGGGGTTTTTAATAATATTTAAAATTTAAAATATTAAATTATGCTGTAAGTTACTATTTTTTAAAAATATACTATAATTTATTAATCACTTTACCAATATTTCTCTTATTATCTTTTAATTTAATCACGTAACTAACTACGTTGTAGAAAAACACAAACGCTTTAACTTTATGAGGCAAATGTAAAACACAATAAAAAATTGCTGCAATTTTTTCAAATTTTTTTTGGAAGTTCCTAAGAAAAAAAAATATGAAGAGAATTGGATAAGAAACATGGATGGTAGTGGCATGGTCTTTGGCAATGGCATATCAAAAACCATATCCACTTCATTTTTTTAGACGAAAGATATTTCCATTCACCCGCAAGTTAAGTCATTCACAAGCAACGAATACATACGAAGGAATACACCAGATAAATTCCACCCATAAAATCTGGAGAGATCTAGCTTCACACTGCCGAAAGATTCAATCGTGACCGTCCAAACAAGAGGAGGAGAAAGAAACAAGAGAGAGAAAGCCAAACCTTTCTTCTCTTCTTCTCTCTCCCTCACTAGTCACTACAATCCAAATCTCCGACCCCTTCATGCCACCAATGCACGCGTCTACGTGTACAATTCCAATACCTCTTTTATTCCCAAAATCTTTTAAATATTACTCATAAACTTCCCACCCGAAAAAATAAAAAAAAATAAAAAAATCTCTCAATCTCTCTCTCTCTCTTTCTTTCTCTCTCCATTTTCTGGCGTGATTTGCTTTGCTCTGCTCCTCCAAATCCTCTCGTAGTTGGAGAATGGAACCGATCGTGTTGACTCAGGTGGCGACTGGGCTGAGCGTATTGGTCGGAGCGGTGCTGGTGAAATCGGTGATGGACCAGAAGCCCATGGCCGGCCCATTCCCGAGGTGCCCGAGCTGCAACGGCACGGGCCGTGTCACGTGTCTCTGCTCGCGGTGGTCCGACGGCGACATCGGATGCCGGACGTGCGCCGGGTCGGGCCGCATGGGCTGCAGCAGCTGTGGAGGGTCCGGTACGGGCCGGCCCATCACGGCCCAAATCTCTGTACGGCGTCCGAACGGTCCCTCGTGATGTGAATGGATGACAGGAGAAAGAACGGTTTGTTCTTCAAAGTAGAGATTTATTTCTATAGTTGCTATACAATCTTACTTTCTCTCTCTCTCTCTTTTTTTTTTTTTTGGGAAATTAAAATTAGTTCTGTATAATATATAAGCTGATGATATGCCACTTTTGAGAGAGGGAAAAAGGGTGAGAGATTTGCTAGGATGTAATGAACTCAATTGTACTGAATTTCAATGAAATGAGACATACATGATCTAATATAGATTACTGCTAATTATTTACAAATTGCGTTAATTTTTTTCTTCTTATTGAAACTTTTTATTAATGGCATAAAAGTTATTCTTTTCTCGAGTGTAATATGCTTTAAAGATGGAATCTTTCTGGTGATTAACAATAGAAAATGATAGCTGAGTATTACAAGCAAACTCGGTGCAACTCTTTTGTAATGCAAGATTCTTATTATTCTTATTATTGTTTTTTTTGTTTTTCTAAACTGAATATATATGTATATGTATGTGTGTATGTATGTATGTGTTAGTTGGGTTGTGATAAAGTTAGGTTCTTTATATCAAAAGTGTGATATGATAAAATAGGCAGACAGGATATGGTTTTGGTCTCAAGAAGATGATGCTTATAAGTGGTCTTACACTTGAGATTCACTTTTCGGTAAAAAGGGGGAAAAAGAGAAGCTAAAATATGCTAAAATAGGGAGTTGGGTAGAAGGCGATCTGACGAGAGAAGTTGCAAAATCCAAAAAGCGTTCAATTATTAACACATAATGTGTTGCATGACATCCATCTTTAGCTTCTATTTTCCATTTCATTAATATAGAAAATCTTTGGATTTAGAATCGTTTCAAAATGATTTCGTTTTGCATACGAAGATAGAAATAAAAATATTTTGATGTGTTTAGTAATTTTATTCAGAAATTATGTTTAGTATAAAAAAAATTAAAAGTCCGTTTGATAATTTATTTTTAAAAATGTGTAATAGTATTGTAAATAATATATTATATAATTAATAATCTACCCAGACAATTGGGTAATAATTAAGATATTATATATTATATAAATATCCGATTGAATCATAATCTTGACATCCTCAATTCTTCTCTCCATGTTTTCTCTTCCGGCGGATTGATTAAGCTGTTGCAGCATCTCCATGAAATTCTTGTTCCAGTTCTGTCTACCATCCTCCACTTCTTCCATCTTCATTGCATCTTTTCCCCTCATCTTTTCGCAATAACCCTCTTCAAATTCAGCAAAAGATGTAAGCCCGCCATTTAGAAAAAGCGAGAAGCCGGAGAAGAGGGAGATTGGAGGAGAGAAGCCCACCGAGTAAAAGGAAAGAGAGAGGAGAAAACCTCTTTGCGATTCCACCGAGAAGCTCAATGTTTAGAAAGATGGAGACAGGAATGAAAATAGGAAAAGAAAAACTCGTTTTTAGAAAGTGAGTTTTTGGCAGAAAGGGGAAAAACGTTTTCAGTTTTGTTTTTGTTAGATGCTACTCCAAACGCTGGAATCTTGAGACCATTTTATTTTTTATTTCTCAAAAAACGTGAAATTTTTTTTTTCAAAATGGATTCTAAACACACACTTTGAGCTCGTTTAGTTGAAAGATTCGTTCTCTAATTTGAATTATAGTTCATGGTTCGTTATAGTATTTTCTTTTATAAAAAACACACGTAAATCGAAAATAATTTTAATCTCATGATTCTAATCCATGAACCAAACGACCATCTTTCATGCCTAATTTTATTTAATCTTAAAAAGGGATTGGAAATTCAACTTAAAGACAATAAAAAAAAAAAAATTTGTTTTGCAGCTCCCCTTGACTCTGGCTTGCACCTGAGTTGGTATAAAAGTTCAACTATTTTCATCTCTAATTGTTAGATTGACATATAATTGAAGCAGCCGCCATTAAAAACTCAGAAGGTTCCTTATTCAGCTATTTTTATAATCTTCATCTAACAACAACGCTGAAATAGAAGCCGCCATGGCAATACCAATGGTTGAAACTTGCAAAACCACGTTTTTTTTTTTTTTAATTTGGTAGGGTCCAATTACCATTAGTGTTCCTGGACTAAACCCACAAAGAAAATGAAAGAATAATTAAGAAATATCATTTTGGTTGATAAATAGTTATTTTCTGTCACGCATTTCTTTGGCTTTTCTAAGTCATAATTTGACCGATAAGATTATTCAGTGAGAAACAAATACAATAAGGAGACGTTAATTGCAAGTCAATACTAACTTGATACTTTTAAGCCACATTCTGCTGCTATCTTGTCACTTGTCTTCTTGTTGTGTAGTTCTTCCGTCTCGGCAAATGCCAAGGTTTCCAGAACACCTACTTATCATTTTTGGCCATATTAACGAATGATTTGTCTTTATTTTATCGCTTTATCATTCCAAGTTGCGAAACATTTCCTGCAAAAAGAGAAAAAAAAAAAAAGAAAAAAAAATATATTAATCTTTGCAATGGGTTCGGCTTAATTAATAATTATGCATGATTATCGCATTTTTTTTCTTCCAAAAATTAAGTTAGTCATCTTCAGTGGGAAGTCAGAAATTTATATGAGGGAGGGCTAATAACTACAACACAAATTTAAAAGGATAAAATTTTATTTTTTTTAATTTTTCAGAGGGGACTTTGTACAGTTATTTTAGAGATATTCTTATATAAATATAAGTAAAAAAAAAAAGGGAAAAGGAATTAAGGGGGGAGAGCACCCTAATCCTTAATTAGCTACGTCGCTGCTCATGTCTATAGAGTAACCAAAATCTTAACTCCTAAATATGCTGGTCCTCTATAAAATGAACTTAGGCTCCGTTCATTTCGCTGATTCGAGTTTAGAATTTAAGTTTTGTTACAGTAAAAAGCTCTCAGAAACAGTCACATCTAACTTTTTGCTACAGTAAAAAGCTCTCACACAGCATCACATCTCAACTTGAATTAAAAACTCGAATTAGCGAACCGAACGGATCCTTAGTTTGTCAGAGGAATCTCCTTGACCGATTAAGTCATTATAAGATGTTTTGATTTAATGTTAACAAAAAAAAAACCTTTTAATTCTTTTTTTATTTTTGAAAAATATCACATCCGGCAATCATTTTTGTCGTGTTTGGAATTGATCTCCTTTTTTTACGGTTTTTGAGAAAGAAAAAATAAAAACGTTTTCAAAACGACATTTGGCGCAATAAAGATAAAAAATATAAATAAAAATAATTTTTTAGGTTAGTGTACGCTACAATAATAAAGAGAAAAGGACAAAAATATGAGATGAACAACTTTTATTATTTGCTGCCGAACAAAAGCTTACAACCTGATGCTCTTTATATAGAGCTAATCCCCAACGGATAATAACATGAAATAAGGAACATGCATCCCTTAAATCCTAGAAAAAAGCAACGTGCAAAAACAAACCTCCTACTGACTTGGTAAACACAAAGCCATGTTCTGTACCACTAAAAAATAAACTCCTATATTCTAGGACACTAAACAACTGACTCCATAAATAAAATAAATAAACATGGTCAAATATGACTCACATGACTCAACATTCCCTCCCTTAAACTGAAAGTTTGCCAACATTCAGTTTAATCCAACTTGTCAACACCAAGCAGCTTTCTCAACTTCTGAAATGCAGCCAACTTGAGGGACTTGGTAAAGATATCAGCAACTTAATCTTCACTTCTGCAATGAATGAGATCAATGACTCCTTCCTTCGTGAGATCCCTTAAAAAATGAAACTTCACATCTATATGCTTGCTTCTTCCATGTAGAACATGATTTTTGGAGAGCTTTATTACTGAGCTATTGTCACAATAAATTGTAGTGGCTCATACTTGCTTGAAATGAAGCTCTTCAAGAATTTTTCTCAACCAAATAGCTTGACAAGCACAGGCTGTTGCAGCAACGAACTCCGCTTCAGTTGTTGATAAAGTAACAATTGCTTGCTTCTTTGAAGACCATGAAACAACTCCTGAGCCCATCATAAAAACATATCCGGATGTGCTTCTTCTATCATCTAGATCTTCAGCATAGTCACTGTCAATAAAGCCAACTAAATCTGTCTTTTCTCCCTTCTGGTAGAATAGCCCAAAATCAGTTGTACCTTGCAAGTACCGAAAAATTCTCTTTGTAGCAAGAAAATGTATCTCCCTTGGACATTCCATATACCGGCTAATGAGACTTACATCATGCATTATATAAGGCCTTGTTACGGTCAAGTACATCAAGCTTCCCACAATTTGCTTGTATAGAGTGTTGTCCACCTTTCTTCCTTCAACATCTTTCATCAGCTTCAAACCAAACTCAATTGGTGTGCTAACAGAATTGCAATTCTTCATCTGAAACCTGTCTAAAATTTTTTGCACATATTTCTTTTGAGAAATAAAATTACCAGTAGGAGTTTGCACAACTTCTATACCAAGAAAATAGTGTATCATTCCAAGATCAGACTTATCAAATTCAAGCATCATGGAGTGCTTAAATTTTTCAAACATGGCACTATCATTTCCAGTATAAATTAAATCATCCACATATAAGCAAACAATAAGCATTTTTCCTCCATCTCCAATTTTAATAAAAAGTGTATGCTCATATGGACATTTCTGAAAACCTTCCTTCAAAAAAAAAAGCTTCAATACGACTATACCAAGCCCGTGGAGCTTGTTTTAGTCCATAAAGAGCTTTTTTCAATTTATACACTTTATGCGCATTTCTGACCTTAATATAACCAGGAGGTTGATCAATGAATACCTGTTCTTTCAAGTCTCCATGCAAGAATGCCGATTTCACGTCCAACTGGAAGATAGGTCATGAGTTTTGTGCTGCCAATGCAATCACCAATCTAATTGTGTCATGGCGAGCAACTAGAGCAAAGACTTCTTTGTAATCGATGATGCCGAACTTTTGCTTGTAGCCTTTTGCTACTAAGCGAGCCTTGTACTTATCGACTTCACCGTTCTCCTTCAGCTTCGTCTTGTACACCCACTTCACGCCAATGGTTTTTTGCCCTTTTGGAAGCTCTGTCAACTCCCAAGTATTATTTCTTTCAATGGCTGCGATTTCAGCATCCATCGCCTTCCGCCACTTTGATTCATTAACGGCATCTTCGAAAGCTACATGATCATAATATGAAAATAGAGCAAAGTGTGTAAGTGGGTCTTCGGTTTGATCAATCCCAGTTATCTCATAATCAGTCATCCAAGCTGGTCTTCTTCTAACTCGTCGAGGTCGATGATCATCTTCTGCTTCAACTGGTGGTTGCTGCTCGTTCTGCACGGGCTGTGCGTTCTTCAAAGGTTGTTGCCTTCCTTCTTCATTTTCTCCATCAAAATCAGCTTGCAACTGTACATTCTCTAAAGATTGCTGCCTTCCTTCTTCATTTTCTCCATCAAAATCAGCTTGCATTTGATGTTCAGCATTGTTTTCATCCCAAATCCAGAACCGTTCTTCATCAAACACTACATCACGACTAATGACAATTTTCTTGGTGATAGGATTGTACAATTTGTACGCTTTTGACTACTCACTAACACCAAGAAAAATGCATTTTTCTCCTTTGCCATCAAGCTTTCTTCTTTTCTGATCAGGAATGTGGGCATATGCAATGCACCCAAAGATTCTGAAGTGATCGATACTTGGTCTTTGTCCATTCCAAGCTTCTTCAGGCGTCACGTTCTAAACATCAAGTGTAGGACTTCTGTTCAGTACATGAATGCTCCAATTGACAACTTCGGGCTAAAAACTTCTTGGGATACTGCTTCTTGCCAAAATAGTTCGCACCATGTTCAAGATTGTACGGTTCTTTCTCTCTGAAACGCCATTTTGCTGCAGAGTATAAGCTGTAGTAAGCTGCTTCTGAATCCCATGCTCCTCACAAAAATTTGTAAATTCTTGTGACTTGTATTCTCTACCACGATCACTGCGAAGAATTTTTATAGGCATGCCTGCTTCTTTTTCAACTAGCGTCTTGAAGTTTTTGAAAGCTGAAAAAGCTTCAGACTTCTCTTGTAAAAAATAAACCCAAGTTTTCCGACTATAATCATCAATGAACGTTATAAAATAACGTTTACCACTGTTTGATGTCGGATTAATAGGCCCGCATATATCGGAGTGAACCAGTTCCAGTACCTTCTTCGCTCTCCATGATTTTCCTTTTGAAAAATGGTCTCGATGTTGTTTGCCAACAACACATTCTTCACATACTTGATAAAGACTCTGAATTTGTGGAAGACATGTCACCATGTTCTTCTGCTGCAGCGTTTTTAGACCACCAAAATTCAAATGTCCATAGCAAAAATGCCACAACCATGCTTCATCCTTCAATCTTGCAGAGAAACATGATTGAATGGTGTTGTCGAGATATAGCGGAAACATCTGGTTTGTTGTCTTGTTGACTTGAGCAACTAAGCCCAATTTTTCATCTTGTATGCGACAAACTCCATCTTTGATAGAAATCTCATATCCCTTCTTTTGGAGCTGTCCAACACTTAGCAAGTTGGTTTTCAGATCTGGAACAAAGAAAACATTAGAAATAATCTGACTGGAGTTTTCTTTAGTGTGGATTTTTACACTTCCTTTACCCATGACAGAAACTTTAGAGTTGTCACCAAAGGTTACAGTGTTGCGGAATGATTCATCCAAGTCTGAAAACATTGACTTGTCTCCACACGTATGGTTGCTGCAGCCGGTATCTAAATACCACAAGTTTTGGTGGACTTCTTCCTTTGCATGACAAGCCATCAAGAGAGAAACTTCTTCTTCTTTATCTGCAAAATTTGATTTCATACCACGATTTCTGTTGAGATTAGTTCTACATTCAGACTTGTAATGGCCATACCTCTGACATCTATAACATTCGACATTTGACTTGTCTACAGACTTTGGTTTGAAACCATTTGAATGGTTATTGTCACGGCCTTTTGCTTTCAATTTGGAATCAGTAGCATGATCCTCGTCTGATTTTTGGTGTGTTTCTTTGTCCTTCCATCTCCCTTTCCCACGACCAGGACCTTTGGGATTGGCTGCTGCCTTCAACGCTTGTTCCACTTTATCTTGCTGAACAATTTTTTGCTCATGAACCAGCAAAGAACTCTGTAACTCATCAATTGAAAGTGCATCAATATCTTTCGATTCTTCTATAGAACAAACAACAAAATTGAATTTCGGTGTCATCGACCGAAGAATCTTCTCAATGATGGTGACGTCTTCCATCTTCTCGCCATGGATCCGCATTTTGTTAGCAATTGTCATTGTTCTTGATAAATAATCAGAAACTGACTCCCTTGACTTCATGCGCAAATTCTCAAACTCTTTGGACCTCAAGAAATTCTCCATCAACATGCTCCAATGATCATAGTGACCATCAAAGCGAGGGATAGCTGGCTGCACAAAATTTTCAGAGGCCATGTTTCTTCACTGCTGCTGCTGCAAAAAAGAAACCAAGTGAGATAAAAAAGAGTTATAGCTACAACTCTATATCACTCCTTTTTCTCTTTTTTACACTCTTGGCCTGACGTATTTCACTCTCTCAAGCTTCCTCTTTTTTAAACTCTTAACAAGGCTCTGTATAAATCACTCACTCGCCAAGTGTGGCTCTGATACCACTGTTACAATAATAAAGAGAAAAGGACAAAAATATGAGATGAACAACTTTTATTATTTGCTGCCGAACAAAAGCTTACAACCTGATGTTCTTTATATAGGGCTAATCTCCAACGGATAATAACATGAAATAAGGAACATGCATCCATTAAATCCTAGAAAAAAGCAACGTGCAAAAACAAACCTCCTACTGGCTTGGTAAACACAAAGCCATGTTCTGCACCACTAAAAAAGAAACTCCTATATTCTATGACACTAAACAACTGACTCCATAAATAAAATAAATAAACATGGTCAAATATGACCAACGTGACTCAACATTCCATCCTTTAAACTGAAAGCTATTTCTATATATTAATAAAACTATTAAATGCATTTTTTAAAATGATTTATGTCTGAGATTTAAAACGTTTTTATTTTTATTTTCATACAAAAAATAAAATCATTTTGGAACGAATTTCAAGCGTGCCCTTTGTTATCGATTTTGTTTTATGGTATTCTCTAGGCAATTGAAGTCTTGAATTTAATTCGTATTTTTCTATGACTGTCGTTTTTAACGTTTTGACGAGGCCTTCCCAGTGTTGTCGTTTCTTCAAGCTATCGAACTGGTTTATCTAGGTCATTGCCGTTTTCCCATTCAGCTTAGGTCCTTTAATGTCATTATTTGAGTTGCTGTGTCCATTCGTATTGTTTCTTATCTTTTAGTCATTTCCTGAGATTTGTCGTTCCTTAAGGATATTGTCGTTTTATAAGTCATATCGTTGTAATGTAATTATCGTTTCTACAATTGAAAAGTCTGCAGAATCTTAGTTCGTTTCTTGTGGTTAAGGTCGGTTATAGATCCAATTTTCCTCGTGTACTTCCTTTGACTAATATAATTTGATTAAAAAGAATATTAATAAAAAATAAAGAAGTCAAAATCTAAATCCATACGTTTTAAGAAGTATTTGTCGCTTTTTTTTTTTAAATAATAATAATAATAATAAATAACTGAATTAATGGAAATCCAGATCAACTTATGTTCATGGAAGTCTTAAAGTTTCAAGGAACTATTTGTACATTGCAAGATTCTATAGCACAAAATATACGAGGCGTAACAAGTTCTAACAAGAGAAATTTTCCATTAGAACAAGTACTGAAAAACGCATCTCCATATGATCTTAAGCCCCATTTCCTCATAAAATTAACACGTTTCCATCGCGGCAGCGCTAATGCTAGCATTCTTCCTAGCTTCCTCACTTGGGGGTGAATGCCTGGAAAGAAATGACAAACGAATAAAACACAATTACTAAATGTTAGTTTCAAAATTTAAACATGAATTCATGATATTTAAGTAATCTTTTCCTCTTTTGTAAATCAGAATACTATTTATCACTATTATTAATATAGTCATATATCAAGACTGCCACCACTCAGCTATCATATTTTTTGTTATATTGCCAAATGCACATAAATATATATATATATATATATTTCAGTTACCGCAAAAACGGTGGCGTGACCGGGATCGGCAAGGTGAGCAAAGAGGTTGTCAATTGGGCCAGTTCCAGTGTAAATGTGTTGGAACCAAGCACCGATCACAGCCAACATAGCCAACCTCCCATTCTTGATCTCCTTTGTTCTCAACTCCTTGATCTTCTCAGGGGAACCACTTCCCCACCCAAGAGGATCAAACCAAAGCCCACCAGGGTAGCCCACATCTGTGCCGGTGAGCTTGTTGTTGGGGAAGATTGGGTCAGTGTTGACACTGCCGGGCTTGAGAATATCGGCCCAACGTCTGCCCTCGGCCCAACCAATGAAGATCATCTCAACTATGAACAGGGTAGTTGTGTCTGTGAAGTATTCTTGTTCCCCGGCACTGTACCATGATGGGGTGTTTAGGATGCCAATCTTTGTCAAAAATTCAGGAATGAAGATCCCCGCAGCACCCAACATGGCCCATCGGCAGTGCACAATCTCGGATTGCACGTTCCATCTCAAGGTCTCAGGGTCAGATCCTGTTTAGAAAAAGAAAGTTCCGTAATTAATTTTCAATCTTAATATTATTGTCCTTTATTTATTATTTTTCATAACATTATTGACGACCAATATTAGAAAATCATGTTATTCATCCCACTCATATTATCCCGCCTTAACACGAATCAAAATTTATAATCCTAGCAATAGTATTATGCATTCCGACTCGGGTTGAGTTGGAATGTGACGATTGAGTCGGGATGAGCTTTCGACTAGCAATATTATGCTTCTCGACTCGAGTTGTGTCGGAATTGAACAATGCTCTCATATATGAGTTAAAAGAGTATTGCAATTCATCACACAATAATTACTTTAATATATATATATATATATATATATATATAATATGGGCATCATTAACATATCTGACCAATAGGACCTACAATCTAACAGTAACAATGATCATTACTACATTTCAATACACACATATATTATTGATATGTTTTTTGCTTTAACTTACCAAGGCCAAGAGGATCAAAACCAAAGTCTCCTGGAAGGCTGCAATATTACAACATAAAACATATTCTTAGCAACACAATATACATAGATATATATATATATATATATAGATAGTATATGCCATTTATTTTATATGAATTATAGGGTTGAGAGTTGAGAGTTGAGTTGAATGACCTGCCATCGAGCCAGTCAGGAGGGGTGCTGCCTGGGAACCAAAGGGGTCTGTTGGGGTCAGCAGCAGCGCAAACTGTAGAGAAAGATCTTGATGATCTGATCGGCGCTGTGTAGTTTCTCACTCTCAATTTCTTGCTTCCACCAAGGAATGAACCCTTGGTTGCTCCCAAACTAGCCACGCTCTTCTGGGAGCTGCCCTTAATTAAGTAGCTTAAACGTTATTACTTTTTTTTAAACCACATCATTCAAAGTTTTATTTACTACATATACTCTTATAACTATAAGATTTTCCTTAGTTCCACTTGTATTTTCTCATTTTCCTTAAGAGCTGAATTCATTTTTATAATTCAAAAATCCCAAAAAAAAAAAAAATAAATAAAATTCAATTTAAATCATGCATACTTTAGTAGGTACAAGTGACCAAGTAAACACATATATTCGAGATACAGACATAATCTAGCCGTAATTCCACAATACCTCTAATGTTAAGGTTTAAAATTCAAACCCCCCTTCCGAGTTTTTTTTTTTTTTTGGTGAACATATTTACTTTTTTTTTTATTCAGTGGTTTCCTCGTGAACATAAATATGTGGCATGGTAACACAAAATAATGTTCGGTCATAGATTTAACCCCTTTATGGGAATAACAAGGGTAAAATTTAAAATACTAAAAAAAATGTATGGTTGGAAAGAATTGCTTGCCTGGGAGAAGAAATGGAGACAGCTGCAATTGCAGAAGATGCACAAGCGGATGCCATACTCGTGCAGGTTTAAGTCCAAAAGCTTTCCTACAATGTGTGTATGTGTTTGTGTATTGTGAGGGTGATTGGTAATCAATAGAAAGGAATGCCCAAAAAAACATGCAAAAAAAATCAGTTAATGTATGGACCGCCTTATCTTCAAGGATAGGAGTGTGGATGTCCGATTGGCTTCTGGGTCGCCACGTGGCAGGAAGAATCTGAAATCTTTACCTACATAACCTCCTATTCTCCAGCTTACCTGGAATAATCACAACCTTGTGGTTCACATTTGATCCCCGTTGTATGACTCGTAGATTTTAGAATCCAACTGAAGCCAATATGGGCCATTACATCACCTCCTATTCTCCAGCTTACCTGGAATAATCACAACCTTGTGGTTCACATTTGATCCCCCTTGTATGACTCGTAGATTTTAGAATCCAACTGAAGCCAATATGGGCCATTATTCTGTGGAGTATGGGGCCCATTGGCATCAGAAAATCCTATCACATTGATCCACTTAATCCCGGTTTCTACCTCGGCCAAGCGGAAAGAAGACTACAGATCTTTTTTTTTTTTTTTTCTCTCTTTTTGGAGTTATTTTTATCTGTTGGGCTCGTGATTTCTTACAGTTGTCATGACCCTTTATTGATTTGGTTTTCAATTTGTTGGTCCAACCTGTGTTTGAGCCCAATTTTCTTGGACAGAGTCACGGAACCAAGTAATGAGAGTTATTAAAAAAAAAGAGAGAAAATTGTTGAAGTTATCAGAGTGGCTGAGTTTTATTTTTTTACTCTTTACTTTTATTTAATACCATGTTAACTGATATAATTATTTGATTAAAAAGATATTGAATAAGAACAAAGAGTAAAAATCTAAACTCATATACTCTTTGTCTCTTTTCCTTATCAACATTGGCTCTCATTGTCATTGTTGTATGTGTATGTTTAGAATGAGTTTGATAAACAATTTGGGACACTAGACCAGAGACTCGCAACAATTTGGGACACTAGATCAAATACTCGCAACAATTTGGGACACGACGTTTGTTTTCTATATTCGTCCCTAATTCTAAATCATGATTCATGGTTTTCTACAATGTTTTCTCTCATAAAAAATACACGTAAAACGAGAATGGTTCTGAATCATGATTCTGAATACATAAACCAAACGTCCTCTAGATCAGAGACTCGCAACAATTTGGGACACTAGATCATAGACTCGCAACAATTTGGGACACTAGATCAGAGACTCACTTTAAAACATTTTAAAAGTCAATGGCCAAAATAAAATTTAACCTATAGTTTGGGGATAAAAATGAGATTAGCCCTTTTTGTTTTTTAGGGCCCGTTTTGTTTGTTGATTTGAGTTGAGATGTGACTTTATATGAGAGTTTTTTACTGTAATAAAAAGTTAGATGTGACTGTTTCTAAGAGCTTTTTATTGTAACAAAGTTTAAATTCTAAACTCGAATCAGGTAAAATGAACGAGCAACTTAGTTTTCCAAGCTTTAATAATGCAATTTTCAGCCCAGTACTTTTGTCCTCCCCAAAGAACCACGTAGTTGGACTCCTCCAGGATTCAGGCTCAAACTAACCATTTCACTTCCTTACCCCAGAGAGAACAAAGAAGTGTCCAATTCTAAAACGAATTAATCACACGCATTCTCCAATTTCCCTCGGCTAGTTTCCACTCGGCCTTTTCATCATTTATGTTTGTTTGTTCTTCTTCTTCTTCTTCTTCTTTTTTCCCTTTTTTTAGGAACCAAATACAGAATTTGAATTTTGATTAGGGTAAAAGGGGGAAAGAAAAAAGAAGACCAAGTCAAACTACTATTAAAATGATATTTCCTACACATTGTGCTCCCAAAAGTAAGCCATTATCCATGGACCATAGAATCACAGATCCAAGAGTGGGGAAAAGATAAAGAGATCAATGATCGATTGTGCAAAAGATATTCCGGACCAAACGTACACACGAAGGAAAAATGGAAAAAAGCCCTAACCCCACAGAAGATGGTTGTTTGAAGCTTGAAGGATTTCAAGAGGATCAAAATCTGACCAACCTGCATGCCACCTCTTCATTCTTATTTTCATGCACCACATGTCACTTGCCGCAGACAAAATCATCGTTCTTATCTGTGTTACTCCGTACCTGCTGAAACTCCAAGGTCCACTGCCCTCACTAGTTGTGTGTCGTTAAATTTGTGGAGTCTAATTATTACCCCGATACAGAAACAATACGCATATCAATCTTTATATAGAAAAATGTTAGGCGTATTTGAAACTCGTTCTAAAATGATTTTATTTTTTGTATGAAAATGAAAATGAAAATGTTTTCAATCTCAGACATAATTCATTTTTAAAAATGCGTTTGGTAGTTTTATCAAAAGATTATTTTCAGCATAAAAAAATTTATTAATGTCTCTCTCTCTCTGCTCGAGAGAGGAGAAAACAAAAATAGTAAATAAAAAACGACTAAAAGTCATTTTTCATTTCTCTCTCATTTTACACTAAACCAAAAAATCATTTTCATTTCCGTTTTTTATCTTTATTGTGCTAAACGTCGTTTTAAAAACGTCTCAAAAAACGTGAAAAATAAAAACGGGATCAATTCCAAACACAGCTGTTGTTTTTAAGGTTAACAAAGAGGCTAGAGAAAACATCTAAGGTGCGTGTTTGTATATAATTTTTCATCGTACTGAATTTTTAATAGCAGCTGAAAAATGAACGCAACTCTCATATTAAGAATGAACTGTTATAAATCTTGTGTGTTATTATTATTATTTTTTTATACTTTTTATTGCTCGATATAGTTTAGAATAAACTAGGGTGTCTAACTCTTAACATTATCTATTAAAAAAAAAACCCCTAAAAAGGCAAGTGAAAGTTACAACATTAAGCACTAAGATTTGAGCAATTGAATCTTATGTTTCCTCTTGACCACCATCACATTATTATGCTAATTTGTTAACTATGACCTGTGACTAACTGGCACTTGGTGACCAGAACACCACTTGCTCCAAATTGAGAATTTTATTTGTTACTAAATCAATATAAAAGCAACGTAGTGAGATATGGAAATCCAAGACTAGTAATGAAAATTTGGGTCAACAGATGACTAGAAATTCTCAGAGATGATAGGTAAGCAAGGGTACATATGATTTCACAGTGCAAAAGTGCTTAAATATCTCATTAAGTTTGGTAGGAAAATGATAATCCACGGATTTACTCATATGGGTAAAGCGCCAACCAAAAGATTTGATTTGGTGTAGCATTAATGTTCCTAATTGTAATCATAAGCGACGTTGTTTGAAGTCTACCAACAATATCAAAGCATGTTTGATAGGGATTTTAGAAGCAAATCCTTAATGCGAAACAGATCCTGATTTCATATTTGTGTCTTACTTTTACTTACTCGCTTTGGATTCCTTGTTACGTGTGTTCTTCCTCATGCAAGCATGTGCAACCTATCAGTATAGCAATTATGCCCCAAAAGAATTATAGCCTAAAACTGTCTCTTAATTATTTCTCGTGAGAATTATGACATACAAAATCTTCCTCTCTCTTCCTCTCCATAATAGTGCGGTCAATCAGTTTACCATAAAAGAATTGTATAATATATATATATATATATATATATATATCCTTGGTTGCGGAGTCAACAAGCGAAGACGCAGCCTTGGGAAATGATTGACTTTGTGGAATAGAGAGAAGCAGCCCTTTTTATCTCAATGAGCTATATGTTCTGAAAGTACTAGATTTAGGCAATATTTTGGGGTTGTTATAATGACTAAATACAAATTCCCACTTCGAAAAAAAGATGGGATTATTGTGTCGGAGTCTCCATCAGTTTGGCCCTACAAAAGGGGTTATCATTCTGTTTTCTCAGTTTATGTTCACACCATCCATCATGAGCCTCACATGATGGTAGGGTTTTTACCATAATATTTGCTCATAAAAAATTTAAGCTTCAAAAAATTGTGTGTGTGGCCTGTGGGGGCAAATCCAACGCCAACTAATTGTTTTGCTCTTGATCTTTATAATATACATGTCTGCGTACATATAATATATATACACCTACATATATTGGTCATGTATATGTGTCTGTGATAAATAATATGTTATGGCTTAACTTATGTACGAGTTTTTCTTAACGCAATTGACAATTTGACATTAAATTAATAAAAAGGTTGTTAGAACCGGTTATGTGCTTCTACCGTGTTTTCTTATAAAATTGATTAAGGATCACCAAAGCAAAACACAAAAGCAGAGTAAAGGTAATTAGTCAGAAGAATCCATCTCAATTTCGGAGATTTTAATTTATTCGAAGATATAATTATAGAAAACATATGCAATGAGAGGCAGAAGTTTTATGAAAGTCAAAGCTTAAACTAAGAGGGAGCAAGGAGTACAAACTTGAACCCACGTCATGGCTTTAGCGACTAAATCAATGTATTTAATATCTCTCTCATAGATTTTACTTTCAATTACATATGTATGATCATGACGCTCATACAATTGGGTACAACATGATTGCCCATCTGACAATGAATTATGTACTAATCATGGAACCGTAACCAACATGATGAAGTGGGTTACTAACCTTCAAAATCTGTTTTTTTAATAATACCGACTTATCTCTGCGGATGGAGTATTTCATTTTCCCCTAGAAATTGTAAAATTATTAATTTTGTCATAAGGTAGTTCGGTCTATAGATAATAACCTAGACTATCTCATAGGTTTTTTTTTTTTTCTTATAGTTTTTATATTTGGTTTTTGAGTATTTTAAAATTTGTAATTTCGGTTCGAATATTTTTATTACAGTATTTTCTCTCACGAAAGTTGAAATTCAACTTTTTCGTTATAATATTTTTTCTCACATAAAATTATATTTAAACTCGAGTTGTAAAAAGAACATCCCCTAAACTCTATGATAAAGTTTATCCTACTTAATTAGTGTAAAAAAGAGCATTCTTTCTTTGTTTTTTTTTTTTTCCCCTCCATGCCCAAAGTCACAATTTTAAGTTTCTTTTTCTCCAAAAGGAGACCAATTTATGCTACTCTAGTTCTTGTACTACATATGTACTCTAGGAAATGTACACCCTTTTGCCGCCGTGGCCGCCGACACCCCCGCCCCCCCTAACCACTCTAATGCCAAACTTGTGGTCACTCTCGTTGCCAAGGTCCTTTTGGTACCAAACTTTAGACCAATTCCAAACGAAGATTCTCAAATAAGCTTTAGAAAACCCAATTAATAGGAAATTAGAAACCTACTACAATTTTGGCATAGGAATTTAGTCCCTCCTCCACAATTTAGTGACTCATCTATATTGATTATGACACATCACATAAAAAGCTTGATCGAGTATAGAAACACACACCGTGAAAGGAAATAAACTCCAAAACAATTTGGGAATCAACAAAACCTTTGTTAAGTTTGCTCATCTTTAATCAAAGATTAGACGCCGACCTAACATCATTATTTTGTTCGTATTATGTGATTTGATGGAACCCCATTTTGCTTATAGGTAGTACCCACCTAATCCTTTTTATTAATCAATTTTCACACTAAGAATATACGTTTGTCGGTCTTTTGGACGGCCTGTATACCATCATGATCAGGTTGTGTATGTTTCATGGTATACATAGTCAACCTTTTTTATTGATTATCTTTAAATATAATTGTCGTTATTACTATTATTTGGATAGTGAAAGGCCTAACATATATTCCAATGGATGAAAATCGGCAACAATATTAATTCTATTTGTTAGTAAGTCAAAAAGAGATAGGAATTTAAGCAAAAGTTAGATAAAATGGAGCTCTCAAACCATGACGTTGAACTAGCAAGTAGCAAGTAGTAAAGTATAGTACTCGTCCGTCAAGATGCATGAATAAGCCCAAAATGATTGTGAAGGGCTACAATTTAACAAGTCGGAGAAAATTAACGTTATCTTATGCATCATTTATGGAATGTTTGTTTTAAGAGTTCATTTTTAGTTTTGAATCATAGTTTTTGATTCTCTACATTATTTTTCTTTCACAAAAAATTTAAATTTTAAAAATTAAAATCATGAATCATAGGGTGCGTTTGGAACTCGTTTCAAAATAATTTTATTTTTTGTATGAAAATGGAAATGAAAATGTTTTCAATCTCAGACATAAATCATTTTTAAAAATGCGTTTGATAGTTTTATCAAAAGATTGTTTTCAGTATAAAAAATCCATTAATGTCTCTCTCTCTCTCTCTCTCTCTCTCTATGCTCGAGAGAGGAGAAAACGGAAACAAAAAATAAAAAATGCCTAAAAGTCGTTTTTCATTTCTCTCTAATTTTTCACTAAACTAAAAAATCATTTTCATTACCCTTTTTTATCTTTAATTGTTCCAAACACCGTTTCTCTCCCGTTTTCATTTTTTTCTCAAAAAACGTGAAAAATAAAAACAAAACCAAGTTCAAACATGGTCATAATTCTAAACCCATAAACTACACATCTCATTAGTAGTTCTCTTCAGCACTTCATATTGAAAAGTAATCTTATTTTAGGTGAAATGACGTGTAGTTTATGTGCTATATACATATAGATGTATATATGTATATAGCAATTAAACAATGTATATCTGATAAGCTCTTTGAGCATATGCTATATATTTTCAATGCAATTTATGATCATCAATGTTAATCTAAGCAACTCAATGTGAGTACTATTCATTTTCTAGAAGATGATGTGATCAAAATAAAATTTTAAATTTGGAACAAGTACAAAACTACAATTAAAATTGCCAGCATATGCATTATATATACACGTCTCAGTTATCAATTGTTTTGGCGTCTACTTGCCGTAACTTTTTTTTTAAGTGAAATTTATTCAAAAGTCTATTTCGGTCTTAGCTCATTCTGATAATCTATCTTTTTGTTCATATTTTATTGAATGTTATGCCTCGGCCGCTCTCGCAAAAACATCAATTTCAAGCTATCATAAAGTAATGACTAATTTCATTCTTGCAATGTGTAACAACGAGACAAATGAGCAGCGACAGAAAATATGGTGAAATTTTATCCTAAGAGATGTGTAAAAAATATTTAATCCTATCACTTTTTTTTTGTTAGAAGTTTAAAATATAGCATCGCGGAGAAGTGTCAAGGGCCCAGTTAGTTTGCTGATTCGAGTTTTTAATTCGAGTTGATATATGACTTTATGTGATAACATTTTATTACAGTAAAAAAAAATTAAATGTGACTGTTTCTGAGAACTTTTTATTATAACAAAATTCGAATTATAAACTCAAATCGGTGAAATAAACTGGACCTTTGTTAATTCTATGTGTTCTTTTCTAACAGAAACTTTTGCTGAACTCGGCTAAATAGATTACGGAGAGTATGAAGATATGTACAAGTAATAGCTAGCTACTCTAGTAAAATATATAATGCAAGTAAAGTAGCTAGCAAGTTGGTAATTAAAAGAAGAAAATGACAAATGAAAAGGTAGAAAAGTGAAGAAAATAAATTGAACTAAAATAAAGTGCAAAAGAGGAATTATATTTTTGATTAATTAAATAGCACCTGACTGCCCTAACATTAAACATATAAGATTTGAAAAATATCACAATGACTTTTTTTTTTTTCCCTATCCTTATGTAAGTTTTGACATATAATTACTATATGATCGAGTCTAATATTTCACCGTGACACCGTCAATTAAAATTGATGGGAACGGTGAGAAGGAAAAAAAAAAAAAAAAAAAAAAAAAAAAAAAAAAAAAATTTGGAAATTTTTCCCTTGGGGCTTTAAAAAAAAAAAAAAAAAAAAAAAAAGGAATTTGGCATATTTACCTCTGGTGCATTATAGAATACTACTAGTAACTATCTACCAAGTCTCCTCAGCTAATTAAATTTTTAGAAATGAATAAGAAAATTAAGACTTTAGAAATAAATCAAAAAGTGTGGAATATGATTCACATGTATATACGACAACTTTATAGACAAATTTTTGAAGAAGATTGTCCAATAATAATTTAATAAACCCCAGATAGTTAGTTAAGTTAAGAATAGAGGTCAATATTGATCACTAACATACTTACCATGTAAGTAAAGGGTGTCCCAGTTCTGGCTGGCAATAAGCAATCTTACTGCCGAACTTTTGCTTCTGAGATTTCGTAAGTTCTTCCATTCAAACTTTGACAATAAATAAAAATACATCTAAAAATTGGTTTTCGTTGACATTAAACCCCTCAAGTTACGCCGCAAAATGACAAATAATTGTTCTTGTTCTCCTTAGAATTAACTCTTTCAGCACCACCTACTCCATCACTTTTTTTTTTTTTCAAGTTATTTTTTGAGAAAAAAGTTTTCAATTGTTTCATCAATATGGATTAGATTATTTATGTAAATTTCGGGAGAAATGTCAATAGGGTATGATAATCATTGAGCCATACGAGGTCTCTTTTTTTTTCTCAAAAAAAAAAAAAAAAGAAAAAAGAAAAAAGGATAAGCATTATGAGGCACTAGTGTTTTCCTTTTCTTTTTCCTGAATCATTATTGGTTACTAGTTGCAAGTGGCATAAAGGTCCCCCAAAATTTCGGTGTCTGCTTGACCCTTGATTACTTGATCAACAAAGAACTCCCCTTCATCCAAAGGTAAACTGCTTTAATATTGGGGTGTAAATTACTGTAAAGCAATGAGAATTGAACTTTTTCTTTTCCCCATTGCAAGTTAATTAATTCATCCTAATGAAGATATTGATTTGGAATAGAGGGAGGGGGCAAAAAAAAAAAAGTGAACAGAGAATGTTAGATTCCTTCAAAATCACTCTAACCATTGGATCAGCACGTGTGCACGGTTACTGGGATTTTGCACGGCACACGAGAGAGAGAGAGAGTGTGTGTGTCTATATATATATATA
>NW_010362394.1:27202-44019 GCF_000414095.1 Morus notabilis
TACCAATTAAAATTATCATATGAAAAAGGTCTCAGAAAACAGATGTCAAATGCGTTAAGCAACGTCCTTACTTCCCTCACTCTCTAATTGTATCCCATCGATCATTTATAGTTCGTTACGCTAAATTCTCACTAATCCCCATTACTTTAAACTAATAATTTTTGAAGTATTTAGGAATGAGAATGATAGGATTTTACGCCACCTTGAGCTGCCATTTTGTTTAATATATTTTTTTTAATAAATCAATTAACCATATGCACAAATATTAATGCTGTTTTAACACACAAGTCTTATTATATATATATATATATATATATTTGATAGTTGATCCACCGTAGGATCAGATTTATTTTAAACACTGTTCAACCCTATACATATTACCTGCATCATTTAATATATAACTTCTTTTGGGTGGGTCAAGATAACGTGAAACTTGATGGGGTTTTTTTTTTCCTGAAAAAAAAGAAGAGAGAGAGAAGATAATGGGATTTGGAGATTAATTAAGATCTCGTTCATTTCACTGATTTGAGTTTAGAATTCGAGTTTTACTAAAGTAAAAAGCTCTCGGAAACAGTCACAATAACTTTTCCGTTACAGTAAAAAGCTCTCATATAAAGTCACATCTCAACTCGAATTAAAAACTCAAATCAGCAAACTAAACGGGTCCTAAATTAAAAAAAAAGAAAATAGACCATGTGACATGATTGAGTAGTTTTTGAGCACTACTTGATCAACATTAATAAAATTCAAAATTTTTGGAGTAGCTCGATCGTTTATTTTGAGGAGTTTCTTAATTAGAAATGTACTTAGGACTGAAGAGAATAAAAACGTGAACAATCGGACAACAGTGGTTAGGACGGTGGCATGTCATCTTTGTGTGTTCGTTTGCCTTAAATTAAGGGTTGCTACGCTCTTCTCGTGATGCTTAGTTAGGGTTAGTCACCGGCCTTATATTAATATGAGAAAAAAAAAAATATATATATATATATATATATATTATGAGAAGATTTTATATATACATATAAATATATACAGTTAATTAAACCAATACGTGAATAATGTTATTATCTGTACAATATCAATATATATGTGTGCGCACATTTTATATAAAGTTCAATTGCAATGAGAGTGACACTTGATTTTTAGAAACTTTTGGAGAACAAAATGATTTGTATTTTTCCAGCGGTAAGTGAAAGTAAAATTGGACATATATACCACACAAAAAAAAAAAAAAAAAAAAAAAAAAAAAAAAACGAGAGCCTTACGTTTTAATTTCATCTAATCACAAGTACTCTCTTAGCTGTTTACAAGTATATTTCACTTTTGTTGGGTGGCTCCCCACATTCTTAATGTGAAAGTTCAAGATTGAGTGAATATCATAGGTACAGCAATGCAAGTCGATCGACGTTATGCCAAATCAAATTTGGAATTGATGTTTGACAATCTAAATGGTTAGCCACATTTTTTTTTTTTTTCAGTTTGTCACAACCTTATTAATATTAATATTAATATATACATATATATCAATTTTTTATTCCTCTTTTCTTTCTTTCTATTTTCCTGCAAAGATTAATTGATGTTCTCCTTTTTTTTTTATTTCCACAATACATGATTGACAATCTTTTCATTCAAGTTTATGTACATTTTGGTTCTCGGACCCAACCACCTTACTTTGTGAAAAAGATGTTGTCTTTCTACGTAGATAGATTTTATGCATGGGGCTCTAGACATTTCCCTCCATACTAAGTAATATATTTGCACAAAGTAAGGTGCAAATTTATTTACTTGCAAAGTAAGTTGCACAAAGTAATATATTTGCACAAAGAGATTTTATTTATTAATGAAAGTAATATATATATTTGCACTTCTAATTAGTTGTTATAGTAATGGATTTTGATAAATTTTGCCCCCAAAAATATATTTTGCTAAAACCAAAATCACAAAAGGGTAAACCAATATCCATCAAGCCTAGCTATAGCTAGCTAGCATGAGAGTTGAGAATATCCGTGCTCCACCCACTACACCACATATCTTGATAACCTTATCACTTGAACAACAAAACAACAAAACAATTACACTTGAAGAAAATTCAAAATCCTTGCACTACAAGAGTAAAATTCACTAGAAATTTCCTATCCAACAACGTGGACTTATCCAATTATCAAAATTATCAAGAAAAAGAAAGAGACGCTGACCCCATACAGGACACTAGTGATTGCTTCTTAAGAATCCGGTGGGAAACATTATTACAATGCTTAGAGTCTTGGTTAGTTTTTACGAAAGCTCACTTACCATGCACGTAAAGGCAATCTTGTGCTTGTCCCTGGACAAGGAAGCATAAAGCAACCCATCACTCCTTGCTTGCACGGCGAAGCAGTTAGACCACCGATGTATACATAATTATATATACATATACATATACATATATATTGAAGGATACAAAACTACCAAAAAAGCCCCTGCGTTTATTTACTTTTGCCATCAACGCTCATAATTCAAGGGATATTATTGTCTTTTTAAGCAATGCATTGCCTTTACTCAAATGATATTCTGTAAGTTTATATTTCTATACACACACACACATATATATGGATGACTGCGATGAATTGTCACTCACAGAGGCAAGGACAACGTGAAGAATCAGTTCCACCTCAGAGGCGTGAATGAGTTCTCGTTGGCGTGTTTATCCACTCGAGCTTCAACTTGTGGACATATATACACATAAATATATATATTATTTTTATTAAAAAGCAAAAAATATATAAAATCATCACACGGGGTCTAAATGGCTCGGTCAAAACTCTGCAGTAAGTCTCTGACTTAATAGAATATCCAGTCACGTGCAATCACGGGGATCATATGTGTCGTAACATCAAAAGCAGGTGTAATAAAGAGTGTTGTTCGTGGCAAGTCACATATCTAGCTCAGGCCTCAGATATTTACACATATATAGATATATATTGCCAGGATTAGTCAGCAACCATGCAGGGGTTTTGCTGCTTCACAAATAGAAAGCTGAGGCGTATTAGAAATACACATTAGTTATTTGACTCACCTTTTCTGGGTAAAGAGGGGCTTCGGATTCAAAAGGGATTCTGTATGAAAGTTCAGACTTCAGAAAGCTCTATATGGACCGACCGACCAAATGCTCTCTGTTTAAAAATGCCATGGTCGTTTCTGATTTGATGATCAGTAAATATTGGTGTTGATGATCATTCAGATTTTGTACAGCACAATATGTCAGTAAATAATTGGACAAGAAATCTGTAATTCTTAATGCCCCCTTATCTGTAAACGTTTTTTTTATTTAGCTTCCACCTGATTTGATCTTTTTTTTTTTTTTTTTGAGCTTAATATGATAGACTTTACTAGTAGTGCATGCTTTGAACGTTAAACTAATCCCAATGTTCAAGTGAATATATTTCCTCGTTGAACATTCAAGTTGATAACTTGAATTAAAATTACTGTAGTAAAAATTTAAGTTACGATTCAAACTAACAAACGGACCACAATATATATATATATATAATTGACGAAAGTATCTTATACAAATCCAGCGGTTCAAAAAATCATATTCACAAGAGTGATTTTTTTTAATACGTATGAAGTTTTTATTTTTTATTTTTTTTATAT
Organism: Morus notabilis; assembly: GCF_000414095.1. Lineage (NCBI taxonomy): Eukaryota > Viridiplantae > Streptophyta > Magnoliopsida > Rosales > Moraceae > Morus > Morus notabilis. The sequence continues at coordinate 30,836 of NW_010362394.1, forward strand.
TCAAGTTCAGAATTAGGAAACTGGCTTGAACCATACTCAACCATGAACATAGCGTCACGTGCCCACGCGGGTGGGTTCATTCCTCACACACAACACCAGTTACGAGGGAGGGTCCCTTTGCTATAGCTTGCTACTGGCAAATGCGTTAAGCAACATCCTCTGCTTTGTCTCACTCAAATTCTCTGGTTTTAGTCGATACATATATTTTTAGGACTTATTTTTTTTAATAATTAATTCACAGAGAGAGAGAGAGAGAGAGAGAGAGAGGTGATCTTTCCTTTTAAGTAGGTTTTAAAAACCCAACGTACGGAATATGATTCACGTTCGCATGCGTTTGATAGTTCTCTACGTAAACCCGTTTGTCTAAAATATCGCCCCCAGTTTCTGTGATCTGTACAATATTGTGGCCCTAATTATTACCCCGTATAGACAATTCTTCTTTAATTTACTCCACTCCGGTGATGGGATATTTATGTTGCATTTTTATTTTACTTTATTTTATACAATTTATTATATTATAATGATCTGGATTTTTGGTCCAACGACCAACTAATTTTTTTTGTCTCATTCACTTCGCGGATTTGAGTTTTTAATTCGAGTTGAGATGTGCTATTTTTTGAGAGTTTTTCACTGTAGCAGAAAAAGTTATATGTAATATTTTCTGAGAGTTTTTTTACTGTAAAAACCTAAAATTAAAAACTCAAATCGGTGAAATAAACGAGGCCTTTGTTATTTATGTAAATATGTAAAAAGAATTTTGGTGATGCACGTAGCTAGGTCAGATTGGGAAGGATGTATATAAGCCATAAAAAGAGGATAACGTAGCCAAGCATTCTTGACCTTTTATGTAAAAGAAAAGAAGATAAATTACTCGCTGTAGAAATACTATATATGATGAGCATGAAAGCAATGGATTTGTGGTCGTAATATTTTTTCACAAGAGTGAGTGGTGCATATATATATGAGCCAACATGTATATGTTATCTTATTTTTATCAAAATCAGCTTTCTGATCAGTAGTAGCTTTTTGGGTGGTCCAGGAAAACGAAAAAAGAATTAAAATGATCAGGAACGTAATCATCAGTTGGAGATGTTTCTTTATACACAAATCTTGTGCGTGTCCACTTGAAAAACGGCCGCTACCCATCCCTGTCAAATTAAGCCAGCTCCCAATATTTTATATATCATATATTATATACACATATATATAACAAAGATAGGTTACTCAGAAAAAAAACAAAAACAAAAACAAAAAACAAAGATAGGTTTCCAAGCTTGATTTTTATATAATATTACTTTGCTTTCCATGATCTTATTTAAACTAACTTAAATTTTCAACTTTTTCTTTAACGGTTTCCTCCTTGTAAAGAAGTTATAGCAGGCCTCTCCAGCTCCATAACAAGTAGTTCAGTAAAAATATTATTGAAAAGAAGATAAGAATTAGCCACTTTGTAAGAAAACTAACATGAAGAGACAAATTTGCAATCAGGGTCCACAATCAAAATGTAAAATAATGCGCGCGTTTGGAACTCGTTCTAAAATGATTTTATTTTTTGTATGAAAATGAAAATGAAAACGTTTTCAATCTCAGACATAAATTATTTTTAAAAATGCGTTTGATAGTTTTATTAAGAAATTATTTTTAGTATAAAAAATCTATTAATATCTCTCTTTCTCTCTCTGTTCGAGAGAAGAGAAAACGAAAATAAAAAATGAAAAACGACTAAAAGTCATTTTTCATTTCTCTCTCATTTTACACTAAATTAAAAATTCGTTTTCATTTCCGTTTTGTATCTTTATTTCGTCAAACGCCGTTTTAAAAACGTTTTCATTTTTCTTTCTCAAAAAACGTGAAAAATAAAAAGGGCATCAATTCTAAACACACCAAATATATCCCCTACATTTTAAGGTCATTATCAGTTTGTCCGCTAAAATTTTAAAACTCTCATTTTTCCCAGCCTGAACTTGAATTGTTCTCACTTAATCCCTTATATTATAATTTCTGTTAAAAACAAATAGAAAAAAGTGAGTAATGCAATCACGTGGTCTTTTTGTTTAAATTTATGTCAAAAACAAATAGATGAAAACTATATGACCACACTTAATCCATTCTTTTTTCATTTAATTTTGACAAACATTCTTACAAAATGATTTAAATGGGACAAATTTAAAATTTATGAGGCAAAGTGAGAATTATTATTATTTAGAGAGTAAAGTAAGAATGACCTTAAAATTTAGAGACACAAGTGAAATTAATTTTAAAATAAAAACTTACAAAAAAAAGAAAGAAAAGAAAAAAATTATACTCTCGCAAATAAACTAATAATTATACATATAATGCATATGAAGCGTTTATTGTTTCTTGGGATGCAAATTTGCATCTATATTGTTCCAAACTATTGCGTGATTTTGATCATGATCTCCTTTGTGTTGTATTTAAAAAAAATAAAAAATAAATAAAAGGCGAGGGATGACTTTTCTCTTAGAGAGTGGTCAAATTGGTTGACTTACGAGATCACGGAGACAGTGAGACTTTTTATGGGCTAGCCGCTTATACAGTTACATACACAAACACACGTATACATATGTTTCCTTTGATATTCATATTTTTGTCTTACGTGGCAAGTGAAGGATGTGCCATGGATTGAGATGGCCACGTGTCCAGTCAGAAGAGAGTCGTGTGACGCTTAGAGGGAACAAGTCAGCTGTCCGTAAACTTCCCAACAAAAAGTGGGTCCCACGTAACAGCTCTCTTTAACGGATTCTGTCCAAGTTAGGGAAAATCATGCTCTCTCTCTTTCTTGGAGTTGTTTCATCTTTTTCGTTTGATACATGGAGAGGAAAGACTCTTCCTTGGAGTTACTTGGATCCCCACCTCATTCGTCGCGTCTTTCCTCAACAAACCCTCTTAATCGTTGGATGATAGGTGACCAGCGATTAAGAATTTAATTAATATTATTGTAATTAGCATTCAAACACGTAAGTACATGCTTATCATCCTAATTATGTATCTTATGAAAAGATTTTTCTTTCTAATTCTTTCATATTAAGCCACATTGTAAACTTGTGATGCCATTGCTATAATTTTTCTTGATTTTCTTTCTTCTTTATCAATTTGTCTTTAAAATTGGACTAATACTATATACAAAATATAGAAAATGGATGATGTCACTTTCTGTTTTTGAACTCAAGTAATTTAGGGCATGTTCTTTTGTCTAAAAAATTCAAAAAAAGACAACTCGAGTTTCAATTTTATTCAAGTTCACGTTCTTTTAAGTTTCAACTTTATTAAATTTTACTCAACTTTATTCAAGTTACAACTTCAACTCAAATTATAACTCAAATTCAACTAAAAAATTACACTCAAGTTACACTCTAAAAGAACAACCCTAAACGGTCACACACACGCGTGTGTATATATATATATATATATATATATATATATGCGCGCGCTTTAAAATGAAATGATCTTAACTTTCTTTTTTATTTTGGGCCACGCCTCGTAACTTAATGTTCCCCCTGCCTGTAATTCGTTTCACAATAAAAACTGCTCATCTTTTTCTTTTTTCCTTTTTGCTGAAAAAGAAATACTGCTCAGCTGATATATGCTTTAAAATGAAACAATTAACTCTCTCTTTTTTATGTGGGTCATGCCTCCCTCATAACTTAAGTTAAGATCCATATTCCTCTTTCCACAAGTAATTGTTTTTCATTATAATGAATGCAAGATAATAATTAGTGCTTGCTATTGATTTCATAATTACAATATTCAATATTAATGACTATATAGACTATACATATTACTGACTCAAGCTGGCATAAATCCATGGTATTTCATGCTAAGAATATACTTATCAGTGTTTATTTATTTGTTTCATATATAACTTGGAAGGAATCAAATTTCTTTTTCAAGCAAAAAAAATAAATAAATAAAGGAAAAAACAAATTTCTTTTTATGTTTATATAGGTGAATCCTGGTTGCCCCATCTACAAGTAGAAGCAGTTCAATTTTTGATAACTCCCATGCTGCTCTTCTGTAAAGTTATGGGTCTGGACCATATTATGATGCCACGCGGAAGACACTTGAAATGTACTCCAAACACATATAAAAAGTTGCAGCATGAAGAAGTGAAAATTAGATCACATTTTGTTTCGTGATTTTGCTTTTGCACGGTAGATAGCGTACAACTGAAAGTGTGTTGGGACTTGGGGTTACTTACTTCTTATGATACTGAGAGACAAAGCTATCACATGACGTGGAGTTTTTTCCCTTCTGCTTTCTGCGTGTCATTCACCTGCTTAACTTGTGATTTAATTTATTTTGTTGTCCTACTTTCTTTTTTTTTTTCCCTCTCCTTCAAAAATATCTATTTTATTGCTTCTTTAAACCAACCTTAATTTCATAGAGATTTCTACAGTGAAACCTGAAAAAAAAAAAAATTATGAATAAATTTTTATTTTTCAATAGTTAAATTTTGTATCAAAAACTATCATTTTCACATTTTTTATATTTTAATATGACTTTAAATTTAGTCAGATTTAACAGTTAAATATATGCGCTATTAATATGAGATTATACTTACCTCCAAAAATCACACTTATAAATCAGTGTTGCGTATTTGACTAATAGCAGAGAATACAAGTTTTGAATTTGAAAAGGAGACAGAGAAAAAAAAAAAAAAAAAAAAGAGTGAGAGTTACCCTTTATTTTTCTCTCTGACAAGAAGGAAAAGAAATATTCATTTTGCGCTTTATCCCTAATTCCATATTGTGGAGAAGGTATCACACTAGGAAGCCACTTAACATGGCTCTCCACCTTTGCTTTCAAATCCAAATCACCTTTGTTTTATCTGCGATAAAAGGGAAGCATATATCACCCAATGACGTCGCACCACGTGTCACTTGAAGGGAAAGCCTAATCCAAGCCCAGTGTTGAACAAATATCCCTTTGTTATAAAGATCCAAAGGAAGAATCAGCGTCAAACAACTTGCAGTTTACACCTAAATCTTCTGGATGTTCCACTTTCTAACGCATTTGATTAAGATCCTATCAGATTCAGCAATCTATATAGTTGATTTTACACGACATGGACATTATATTCAACGAAATTAAACATATGGCCCCCAAAGAAACTATAATTGACCATTATGATAACTACTTAATTGCCAAATTTTAGGTTTACAAAATATACCAATTAATAAATAGATTGTGAGATATATTTTTTATATATAAGCTTTTATGGCAAGATTAAAAAAAAATATACTCGACCAAATCATATAAACGTTAAATAATACATAAGAATTTATCATAAATTAGTAAAAATGGGATGCTACCTTAAAATTCTTAATTCTTTGGAAAAAAGAAATATATATTCATCAGAATATTCGAACAAAAATTGAAAAGGAATTGAAGAGATTGCAAGTGTTTCCACTCGAAGAAAAGTTAGAAAGTCCACTCTCCGCTTGAAACGACACTTTTAATTAGAATTAATTGCTCATTAGTGAGGCCCAGGATTCTATTTTTTAGTCTAAAAAAAATGCTCATTAAATGTGTTTAATTAGCTTAATTTACAATGGCTTGTAAGATCGAAAACTCATTAATACTCCAAAGAACTCCAGAACTTGTATTAGTCAAGCCGACGGTTTTATTTATTGCTAAATTAACATTCCAACTCCAATTATATGAGGGGAGAGAGAGAGAGAGATGGTGGTAAAGTGAGATATGATGAAGACCAGAATAATTGAGAAATCATCGAACAAAGACCGATGCCATCCCATCGACGAGACAACAAAACAAAATCCCTTGGCAATCTTTCTTTTTTAGAGACTGATGATGAAAAGAAAGAAATTCAAAGACAAAAACAGGAGAGAAGATTTATTGTATATACATATATAAATGATATATAAGACTTCCTTGACCCTCTTTGTGCAAAATCACGTATATATCAAAGAGTGAAACGTCCTTTTAAGTTAAGGAGCCAATTGCATTAATAAATTAATTAATTTTGTTAATCATGCATACTTATCACATGAACTTGATCAATATTTATCAAAAAATAGCATTATATTTACAAAGCAGACAAGTGGCATACGTTAGTCAATATCATGGTTTTGAATTTTTATATACTAAAATTAAATATACAAGCCGGCGTAATAGAAATTGAAATTTTATTAAGCTTTTCTATTAATTATATTGGGCACAAAAATACCATTAACTAGCTTAGATACTTGTCCACATTTAACGTAATATGTAATAGCTGTCTGTTTCATCCTCATGTTTTTGGTGAATTCTCAACCTATCTCCTTCAAAAGACGTACTACTCTTATCCTTATGATGGTTTCTTCTTCCAACCATTATTTACTATTGCTTGGTCATGCCTTTTTCATATGCACTATCTATTTTGACTATTTTGTTACATTATCTTATGGGTTTCTTTAACATATCTTGAAAAAAAGAAATTATACTTTATTGTTTATATCATCCATAGTCCTTAAACTACGAAAATTGTATTTTTAATACATTACCTTAATTAATCACATCAATTTCCTCTTCTTTTTTTTTTTTAAAGAAGTACTTTATAGGAATAAAATCCCACTATTTATATAAGGTGAGTTCTACTAAATAGATTGGTGCGATCCATTATTATGTGAGTATATGTGGAGAATTACCTTCTTTCGTTTTCCTTTAAAAAAATATATTTTGAAAAAAGTATATAAATTTTCGATAATCAAATGTACTCGATCCTTAAACATGACTAAAATGTACTTAATTTCACGCGTTAAGTTATTCTTAGAAAGTTATAATCACATCAACCTACTTTGTGAGAAAATTTGTGTCTGATGGGAGCATATATGGAAGTTAATTTCTTGGAAAGGGCTCCTGCAAACAAAAACAAGTAAAACGTGGGAAAAAAAACTCAGCATGCATTGAATCCTTTTAAACAATCCAAATTTCTTTTTTCCCCTAAACAGACTTTCTTGTGTAAATATTCAACCTATGACCAGTTTTAGCAAAAAGAATTTAAAAAAAAAAAAAAAAAAACTATGATCATCAGCTTCTTCTTGCTTAACCTTTTTGTTATGAAGCATGTATGTATGTATGCATGTATGCATGCACGTATGTATGTATATGGATATATATATATATATGTGTGTATGTTTGTATTTTTGTGTGTGTTAGATCATCGTTCTAGTCCTTTGAACGGAAACTGATTCCGTTATCCGGCAGTTACGTGTGATTTAAATTGCATTTCCTGAGTTATGAGGCCGAACAAGCACCGCCAAATTAATTAATAAAGAGTTTCAACAGCGTGAATTAATTGAAAGAGTTTTGTATATTTAAAGTTTAAACCAATTAATGCACTCATCCTAGTGCGTATAGACTACTTAATTATTGTATTTTAAGCTAATATTATCTATGTCAGAATATATATATATATATATATATATATTATTATACTTTTTTCATTTCTCCATGCTTAAAGATAAAATGTCAATCAAATACACTAACATTAAAACTAAATACAAATTATCGTTAAATTAATGATACAACCAATATATTCTGTATTTCTTATTCTATCCGATGATTTTTTTTATCGTATCTTTTTCCTATAAGTTGGAAAAAAATGGGATTTATGGACGAAGTATACTTGAAGGACAGGTTCAATTTTACTCCTATCATCACAAGCTCAACATTGCACTGTTTATTAGTGTAAGTTAGGTTGTGTGTGTGTGTGTGTGTATCTCTCTTTTGAAGTCTAATTATTCATATTTATTACTTCAATGTAAAAATTAAGATTAATTTTTTCATAAAATAATAAGTTTGAAATTTAACCTTTTAAAAGTGATGTCTTTAATTCGCTCAATTTATTGACCGTACACACGAGAAGGAAAAAAAAAAAGAGTCCCAACCATTGGTTGTTAAATCCAACATTTACCCCTGTGTTTTTAATAGTCCAAAAAATATCCCTTATGTTTTTAAATTATCTCAAACTTTCAAAATTTTTCAAAAGAAGTAAAATATAATCCTTTATTATTAAAATGATATAAATAACCTCAATGATAATATTCAAACATTATCTTAAAAACTAATAACTAAGAAACTAAATTTAATGAAAAAGGTAAATTTTCAATAAAATAAATTTGATATTTTTGAAAAAACTCCAAACTTAAGTTATCAAATTGGTCTAACTCCGCAGAGAATATCACGCATTTGTCATTGATACACAACTAGTGAATTTAAACTTGTTAAATTGTCGCTACACTTAATACTGTTTTGTAGTCATTCAAACACATTGGTTCTTTTTTTTTTTAATTTTATTTAGTTTTAAAACTTATTTTTAAAAGTTTTACATAATTAATATCTAAATAGTATTTATTGAGGTTATTTTTAGTATTTCTCAAATGTTGATCAATTAAAAGGCTATTTTTTTAGTCTTTACAAAAACGTGAGAGATAATTTTAAGATAATTTAAAAACATAACACAGATACTTTTTGAATTATAAAAAATACATAGGTAAATATTGAGAGTCTGTTTAACTCGTTGATTTAAGTTTTTTATTTAAGTTTTTAATTTGAGTTATGATGTGATTTTATATGAGAGCTTTTCACTGTAATAAAAAAGTTAGATATGACTGTTTCTAAGAGTTTTTTACTGTAAAAAAAAGTTAAATATAACTGTTTATGAGAGCTTTTTACTGTAATAAAACTTAAATTTTAAGGAGGGGATTTGGCGCCAAGGTTAACAGCAAATAAGGGAGTGCCACCTAGGCAATGGAGGGGATTGGGTGTGAATGGGTAGTACGTGATAAAAGTGGGACCCAACCCAATAGGAGTGTAAAAATTGTTCGTTCGAGCTCTTCCAGAAGGATTAAGGAGGGGCCGGGGGACAGGTGGGGGCCTCCATGGTATGACATGAGTGGTCGACATCACTCCTTGAGATCCACGTCACTTCCGCTAACTTATCCACCTTTTCTATTGCAAAATTGTTCCCCCTTCTGCGCGCCTTGTACTACTATACATACTACTGTCTTTAAAATTTGTCAGAAAAACAAAAACAGAAAACCAAAAAAAAAAAGTAAGGGGAATGATAGCTTCACGGTATGGTCGTTTAGGAAGCTCACCGCCACAATCTCCTTCGTACGATTGCCGGACTAAAAGAGTCAATCATCCAGATTTTGTTGTTCATGCTTTTAGTGTATATGCAATGGAAAAAAAAATTAATATATGCTTAGTTGGGTTGGGACCGTTGGGTTTATAAAATACTGATTAATTTACATTTTAAGAAACTGCATGAGTCATGTATGCTTTAACCAAAATAAATGAATAAATAAATAAAAGTTTTGGTAAAGTTCTTTTAAAAAAGAATTATCAGGAGCATGCAACTTTGGATGCTAATATAATCTAATGAATTTCATTAAATTTTTTATTAATACAATTTTAATGTGATTTAAACGTTTTAAAGTTATCAACTTTTTTACTTTATCTTACTATGAGATTATTTAAATAGCTATTTATTTTCGGGTAATACTTAGGACACCAATTATAATCATAATTCTTTTCATCATCAAAATGGCAATGAGTTGTACCTTATTATTATTATTATTATTGTATTTTCTTATTATTAATTTATATTCTTACTATTAATTACCATAATATAAATTAAAAGTGCATTAGTCTGAATTTTTAATTTTTATTCTTGATAAATATTTTTTTATTAGTATAATTATTTAATTATAAATATTATAAATCAAGAATAAAAAATAAAAATACTTACTCATATATTTTTAAAAAATATTTATTAAAATTACCTTAATATTTTAAACACACACAAATAAAAGAATTACAACCAGATTGGATGATATGGAAAAGGTAGATAACCCTAGGAGACGAGAATTTGAAGGGAAAGACGACGAGGGTAAGACTCGTTTCGTTTGGTTAAAAAATTAATAAAATTTCCCCCTGTTTATCGTAATAAATAAATAAAAAAAAAGAAAAGAATATAAAAAGCCAAGATTATACTGTCATCCACGACACTGTTCGACGTGACGGGAATTGTTAATTTTTACGGCGACGTGACAGGAGGGCCAACGTTTTTACGTTCTTTACGCGACCTCCATTTTCTTTCTTTCTTTCTTTCTATTCTATGCATCTACAATTATAGATGCTTATCTCTCTATTCATGACTCGCACAAAACTTGTGGCTTTGCCTCTGGAAGATAGTTTTAAAAGTACCCTTCCAATGATTTGGTCAAAACAGAAACCTTACAACAAAGAAGGCGAAATTTTTTACTTCTACACCAACGATCAGGAAATTAACTCTTTTTTTTTTTCTTTCTTTCTTTCTTTGCTGGTAATTCCCATATTTGGTCGTTTACACTTTTGCTCCGAAATTGCTGTTTTTGATCAATTATGCTTTCCCAGTTTCCCCACTGGAAACACAGGGCAAAAAAAAAAAAAAAGGGGTAGTTCCTCAATCTTAATTATGGTTTATAATTTTTTAAGTGCCTAAAGTTTTAAATATATTCTATTTTGGTCTTGAATTTAATATATAAGTAAAATTTTTGGTTAAATTTTTTACGGAAAAATGGTCCAAACTGTTAAGATCCGTTAAACTACGGATGAAATTATCACGCGCGCTGCATATAATGCACTCTTTAAGGGTAAAAATAGAATTTTATTAATTAAGCTATAATTATCTTTTGAAACTTATGTTGTTGAAAGAGAAAGTGTCTTCAAATTTTTCAAGGAATTAATTAATTAGAAAAAGGTACATTCATTTATTTTGATGTTATCAGTGACATTCCTTCCTATTTGTACAAGATTATTGCAAGAAACAATTGAATTATATGATTTTGCCAAATGAAAAATTTTACAATAAAGCATATATATAACTATTATTTATAATGCAAAACGCATATATATAACTACTATTTATAGCCATAATCACTCTGTTGAATACGCATTTGCTTGTTATGGGTCCTAATTCCTAATTCGAATAAAAAATAATTAAGTGCACGTTTGGTTCACAGATTTAGAATTATGATTCAGAATCATTCTCAATTTACATATATTTTTAATTAAAAAAAATGTTGTAACAAGCGACAAATTATGATTCAAATCGTAATACGAATCTTCATGCCAAATACAAATATCTTAATTTAAACTTTGAGGAAAAAAAAAAAGTGTGATTCTCCTATTTTGAATGGGGCCAGTTTTTAAACTTTACTGGAAAGTGGTAGCAGTGAGGTCTAGAAAGACCCCACCAAAAGTGGTTGATTTCCTTCCCATAATGGCTACGCAGAATCACGTTTCTAATTTTTGCCGTAAGGGTTTTGCTTTCAAACAGTTTTACCTTTTTATTTATTTATTTTTTAATGGGTGTAGAGTGCAAAATAGTTCCACACAGTTAAAATTGTAAAGGAAATAGACAAAAGACGTGAATTTAATTAAATTTCTCTGTCAACCTAAAAATGACAATAAATTCCTCTACAAAAACGATAATAAATTTATTAAATATCATGTTAATTTATTAATTCATCCTAAAAATTTAAACTGTTAGAACATAGACTAACAATAATTTTATATTTTAACACTCCTCCTCACGTGTGAATTAAACAATAGACAATCGTGTGAATAAATTAATTAAAAAGCTCAATACGTGAATATTTAAGTCCGAAATATATTAAATACCGAATACATAATGACAATTTAAATGAAGATAAATAGTACAATTACGAAAGTTTAAAATCAAGACATCCCTCTCTAATATCATATTAGTTTAACAATTTATCTCAAAAATTTAAACTGTTATAAGATGGATCAATAATAATTTAATATTTTAACAAAATTCTCCAAAAAGAATAATGATAAAAAGTTCTTTGTCGAGTAAAAAATTTCATATTCATTCGCCTTTTACAGTAAATACACATTTATTTATGGTTGTGCAGCTCGTGCACTTGTGCTTAATTTAACTTCTCTAAAGCCATAAGAGCATGAAAAGTAGAGCCATAATTTATTTATGTGTATTTATTTTTCTGATAAGAGAGGAAAAATTATGTAGAGCAAATTGAAAATACAATATACTTCTATGAGTTTTTTGCTTTAGAGAAGGATTATTTAGACCGGAGAACTTAATTTTTTTACATGGATATAAATTTTTTTTCTTTTGAACTTTATATAAAATTAAGATTAATTGAATTTGTAATAATATTAAGTGAAACATATAATATCCTCATATTCTATGCAAAAGAAAAAATGTGCCAAAGCATTAAGCTTCTGATTTTCCTTTATTTGAATTTGAACCAAGCATTAATTAGAGCTTCAAGAGTAGTCTTTAGAAAGAAGAAGAAAAAAATAATAATAAAAAGAAAGAGCTCCCGCAAATACTGAGGTTAAGTTTATGAGGCATGTCTATGGTAGGGTGACATTATATTTATTTACCGATAGAGTGCGATCTAAAGGCTCAAATTTAATCTCAATAAGAGTCTACGTAGTCTCTGTTGCACTAAATTCTAACTTAAATCAACAAAAATAATTAAAATAAAAAAAAGGAAAAACAAAAAAAAATGTCCTTTCTCTGTGCATGTGAACAAAGTCTAGTGAACTCCACATCTTTAGCGACGGCAGCGCGTGTGACGGTGAGTGGTGGCGACTATGAACGGAGGTGAATTTCACGGTGAAGCTTGGACCTACCCTCCTAATTCAACTCTTCTGAGTTCAATGGTGAAGTAAATTTCAACCAATTTTGCCTCTTAACTAGCAAATCAGACTTGAAGTTTTCATAAAAAATTGATGACTTGTATCTCAGTTTCCGGCGGTGGAACCTCAAAATTGATGGAGGGCTTTTGTTTCCCATGATCCTCTGAGCATTTTGCTAGCAACGACACATCATATGGTCGTCAAAAACGGCGGGCTCATTCTCACCCACGGCGGCAGATTTATGCAGCTTCGGCGAGAATAGACAGGTGATCTTGGATGAGTTTTGTTATTGTCACTGTTCTGAGTCCAATGGGACCAGAATCACCCCGATCAGAGGTTGGACGGTGAAGTTACGACGATTCAAAATTCAATTATTTTTTAAACTTTCGCCCAGTTATTTTTTAAACTTCCGCTGGTGATTACGGCAGTTTCTGGCCAAGGTGGAGGTCGCACGACACATCAATGAACTCAGCTCATCAAGATCT
>NW_010362395.1:0-521 GCF_000414095.1 Morus notabilis
TAGAGTTATTAATATAATTATGATATTATTTGTTACATTATTATATTATGAGTCTGAAGTTTAGATTGAGAAAATTGTAAATTTTAAATTTTATTAGGGGTATTATAGGTATTATGAAAGTTTCATTAATTGTACTATGTTGATTTTCGCACAATCTAAAAGCTAAAGTTGTGTTTATACTGCTTCTGATTTTGACTGTAGATTCTTAAAAAATACTTCAAAAAACACTTTTAAGGAGATTTACTAAACACTAAAATCAGCTGTTACTACAAGCAGAAGCTTATTTTAGAAGGAAAAGGCAATACCAAACTAAGCCCAAGTCAATAAGAAAACTTCCAATATTTTTCAGCACATTGAATGAGTAAAATAGAATACATTATCCAACTTATGGAATATAAAAGGGCAACATTTTTACTTGTGGACAAGATAGTAAGTTTTCTTAGAATTGTTCATTAACGATATACTTAATTTTCTAAAACTCGTCGTCTCTGATTCATTAACAATATACTCAATTTTCCAAG
>NW_010362396.1:0-737 GCF_000414095.1 Morus notabilis
AAGGATGCCCAAAACGACGCCGCTAGGCTCACCTTCGAACACTTCTCTCAATCCCAATCCCAATCCTAACCCTAACCCTAACCCTATTTCCAGATCTCTCATTCCCTCCTCTTCGTCTTTCCCTCAACCTTCTCTCCTCTCGCCTTCTGGTAATTCCTCTTTCCCATTTCATCATTTCCTCTCTATTTTTACTGTTTGGCTTATGAGAAATAGTGCGAGATTCAATCTGTATTTGAAACGAGTTCAGGATTTTTTTTAAAGGATTTTTTCTTATTTCTTTTACAATGATTTTTTTTTTAAAACATTGGGAGTGGTTATAAAATTATCCTCTCATGTTTTAATTATTAAAGCTAAATCTTTTTTTATTGTTCAAGGTAAGGGACTTGTAGCATCTAGGACTTCGAAAATCTTATTTTCTTATTTAGATTAAAATGTCTCTGGGAAAACTCAGTAGTTGGAAGATTTTAGTAGATCTCGTCCCTGAGTTGACAGGGTTAGCTTGTCACAAAGAGTTGTCATTGCTGTGTTGATAGATCTCGTCCCTGAGTTATTGGTGTTAGCTCGTTGGAGAGTTATCATTGCTCATGTAGGCTGAACTTGTGTTGATGCAAGCACATGAGGTAACCAAGGTATTTTTAAGTGGAGAAATAGGTCGACCCGAGACATACGCACTATTTAGGGTGGTGGGTGAGTGCCAAGGGGGTAACAAACGGTGAGGATATGGATGATGACATCCT
>NW_010362397.1:0-585 GCF_000414095.1 Morus notabilis
CTTGATGGCCTGATGGCAAATGGACGAACGATATGGAGATCGGGGAATGGATACCGCTCGCAATTATTTCCACAATCAGTTTTACGTTATAAATAGTTTTGCTAATTATGATTCTAAAACTATATGTTAAATGGTTTTGTGGATTATGGCTGTAAATAGGCAAGACTTAAAGATTGACTGTATATATGTTTTGAGAAACATATATGTTAAGATTTGAATATTTTAATCAAGAAAGAAATTCGTAACTTATGTCTACTATATGACCTTTAAAAAAAAACGTGCCGCAAATTTTAAAAAATTTCAATAAATATAAATTAATTTTAACTACAATGACGGCCACTAAGTCGTCACAAAATTTTCTCCGTAAACATAGTTATTATCCGTTTTACACAAGGTGAGAATTGAATTGTAAGAGGAATTTTGGCAAAAGAGAACTAAAAAAATAGGGGAAGAAAAAAGCCAAAAAAAAAAAAAGTAAACAAAAAGGGAGTTGACACTTATAAGCGGAGAAAGTGAATAGAAAAAGGGTTTGTCTATTTTATGTAGAGATAAAGATTAATCTTATATGGAGCTTGCAAAGACTGT
>NW_010362398.1:0-1026 GCF_000414095.1 Morus notabilis
ATCTCGAGGGATTGAGACTCATTGACATCTTCTTGAAATTCTTCACTAATCAATTCTTGAGTCTCATCCTCTCTCAAAGAGTCATATTCAAATAACTCTCATTCCTCCTCTTGTGTTTCTCTATTCATGGCGTTAGTAAATTCATCAAGAAGCAACTTCAACCTAAACAACTCCGCTAGACTTGTCTCCATTTCCTCGTGAAGTTGGTCGAGTGCCTCCATCCTCTCTAACCTCTCTATGCGGAGTCTTGTCTCCTCCGAAAATTGGGCGACAAGATCTTCAAGGTCTAGAGAAGACTCCGCTTGCTGAGGTTGAGTGTCATCCCATGGCTCTAAAAAGGTTAAAAATGTAAATAAAAAAGTTTTTCATAAGCACCAAGGACATGGCTTGTTCTAAAAGTGTTTAAAAAAGTTAAAAACACTTTAAGGTTATCTACCTAAACAGGTTCAAAAGTGACTTTTAGACTAAATAAGCAAAATGCGGCTGTTTTAAGCCAATTCAAACGAACTCTTAGTCCAAACCCAAATAAACCCTTCAAACAAGGAGAATTTTTAATTCTTACTAATTATTAAAAAGTCAAATTTTCATGTCCTTAATTGGGGGTAAATCCAATACTCGGACTAGTCTAATAAATGCGATTTTTTTTTTTTTTTTTTGTTCTAGTGTAACATTGCTTGTTTAGGTGTGTAATATTTAGTTTCCACAAATATAACATTTAAAAAATATAGTATAATACATGTAACATTGAACATTACAAAATAAGTTACATATGAATGAATATTTGTCAGAGACTGACCGTGCTGGATTTAAGAATTTACGTCTATAAATATAAAAGACATTCTTAATCATGAGACCGCAAAAAAAAAAAAAAAAAAAAAACAAACAAACAAACCGTGAGATCTCGTTTTCAACCGTTAGATTAATTTTCAACGGGTATATTTGTGCAGGTCTATATTAAAAAATTATAATACGCCACAGAGAATTGTTCTTGCTACATATTTAACAGTCAGTTACAACGGAGTGCTC
>NW_010362399.1:0-362 GCF_000414095.1 Morus notabilis
GAACCGTGAACCTTGAACCCTGAACCCTGATCCCTGAACCCTGAACCATTAACCGTGAACCCCGAACCTTGAACCCCGAACCCTGAACCCCGAACGCCGAACCCTAAACCCCGAACCCTAAACCCCAAACCCCAAATCCTAAACCGTAAACCCTCAACCTTGAACCCTAAACCCTAAACCCTGAACCCTAAACCCTAAACCATGTCCCCTGAACCCCGAGCCCTGAACCCTGAACCCTTAACACTGAACCATGAACCCTGAACCCTGAAGCCTGAACCCGGAGCCCCTAGCCCTAAACCCTGCGCCCCTAGCCCTAAGGGGTCTACCCTTTTCATTCTTATTTAGTGTCGAGTTCAAACTAC
>NW_010362400.1:0-1162 GCF_000414095.1 Morus notabilis
ACTTTAAACATGTTTTGTTCTAAAACATTTTCATTGGCCAAAATAATTTCAAATGAGGCTAACAACGATACGAACAAGAATATCCTACCTGTTGGATATCAAACCTGGTTTAGCTTTCCGTTCTCCTAGCCTCCGCTTTCCTTTGAGGCTCTAATTCCAATCGTGCCACTAACTTTCCCATCAAAATCAACAATTTAGAGTTTAACCTTTCTTACCAAACATTCTCGTTTAATTAGATGCAATCGTATCATATTAGTGTGCCATAGTTCAAAATCAATGTTCATAAATAATTCTTAATTCAAATCATGATTCTTTGTAAATGGAAATTCATTCCGGAGAATCGAATGGAAAATAAGGATTCATGTGGCTAATCCATTCACTTTGAGTTCTTAAATGAGGTTAGGTCAATTCCACATCGAATTTCATGGTCAAAACAGGGTTTTCTGGGCTGTTTAAGGTCAGTTTCAGTGGGAACCGGTCGACCGATGACAGAGGAGTGTAACTCCACCGGTTAGCCGGTGGAGAGGTGACCGGTCGACCGGATCGGTCGACCTATGGAAGGGTGACCGGTCGACCGGACCGGTCAACCGGTGGGGAAAAATTCCAGGGACAACAATGGCCGATTCGCGAGGAACAAAGCCAAAACCTGCAATTTTGGGTCCGATTTTGACATATTCTCAAGGGAAATGTATAGATCCAGTTTCAAATCAACAAATGGGGTCGAAAGAATCAAAAACCCCCAATTTTCATCAAGGTTTCACCAAATCCCATTCGAATTCCATTTGAAAATAAAATTTAAACCAAAAATCACCAAACTCGACTAAAACGAGTTCCACAAAGCTAAATCTGAAAATCTAAAGTAAGTTTCAAAGAGTTTTACCTCGATCCAAGCTTTGATGTTGAAAATCTCTTAGAAATCCTCGTTTTTCTTCAAATCCAGTTCAAGAACGTTCTTGAGAGAAAGGGAAAACTTGAAAGAAAGAAAGAGGAAGAGATGGGCGAGAGAGGGAGAGAGAGAGAGAGGGAGAGAGAGAGAGCTCGGTGAGGGAGAGAGTAAGAGAGAGTGTGAGTGAGTGAGAGGGTTACAGGAGATGAGGGAAAAGGAAAAGAAAGAAAGAAAAGAAAAGAAAAGAAGAAAAGGAAAATAAAATGAGGAAAAGAA
>NW_010362401.1:0-856 GCF_000414095.1 Morus notabilis
ATGGAAGGAGAGTTTGAATTCAAACTTGGGAGAATGATTTGCAAAAGGCGGTGGTGTAATATGTAAATGTGATGTAATGTAATGATCATTGGCAGCTCACGATGCATATGATGCGGATCTCCTAGCGTTTACATTGCCTACCACATAACTAGTGATTTTTTTTGTTTTTTGTTTTTTTTGTTTTTTTGCTGTGAAATGACCAACTAACTAGTGTTTTGGTTCCATGTGTTGGGGAAAGACAGAAGTGGATCTCTCCCATTTTCCATGTCGCCAAATAAAACCAAAGTGGAAAGACAAAAGTTGGTCCCTCTCAATTTGAGTTAAAAATGAACGGAGAAAATGGTGTTACATGCAATTCTGTTGGCCGTGTTTGGAATTATTCTGTTTTTGTTTTTTACATTTTTCGAGAAAGAAAAAATGAAAATGTTTTTAAAACGACGTTTGGCGCAATAAAGACAAAAAATAAAAATGAAAACGATTTTTTGGTATAGTGTAAAATGAGATAGAAATAGAAAATGACTTTTAGTCGTTTTTCATTTTTTGTTTTCATTTTTTTCTCTCTCGAGCAGAGAGAGAAAGAGAGACATTAATGGGTTTTTTTTTACACTGAAAATAATCTCTTGATAAAATTATCAAACGCATTTTCAAAAATGATTTCTGTTTGAGATTGAAAACGTTTTCATTTTCATTTTCATACAAAAAAATAAAATCATTTTAGAACGAATTATAAATGCACCTGTTGTGTTTGTGTACATCTTTCAACGAAAAGTCTAACAAACAAACTATCTGATTGCATTTAGCCATATTTTTATGTCTGTTTTTTTTTTTTTTTTTTTTTTTTTTTTTTATTTTTGGG
>NW_010362402.1:0-1270 GCF_000414095.1 Morus notabilis
CATTCCAACTCCCGTAGGGTGTAGAGCTACATTCCTCATTATCGTGTTCTAGTTTCCCTCAGGGTATAGGGTCGGTATGTTGCGTTCTGGAGATGAAGTTGCAAGAAGTACAGAGTCGATGTTCCAGAAGGTTTTTGGACATGTGCATGTGGAGAACTAACGGAAGTGCCGAAAGTGAGTTATATGCACATTGGGAGAGGATCCCGATTAAAAAAAAAAAGAACATATAGGAAAAACAACCTATGGCAAAGGGGACCTTTCCTCTCCCATGAAAGAGTGAGGCCAAAACGAACAGGCTAGAAAGAAAGAAAGAAGCCTGTTCAAAGTCGGAATAGGGGTAGTTCTCCTGTTGACTCAGTATTATATCTAATAGGAATTTCCGTTTCCCTAAATTGATTTATCAATGTGAATTGATAGGGGCGCAACATTAAGATGTTGAGAAGAGGAAAAAATCCAATTTATGCGCCTTTTCAATAATATAAAGCGAGGGAGCGCTCTTAAGATAGGTAGATATTTCGAGGGAGAGGACTTAAGAAAGAGGTAAGGTACTCTTCTGAGAATCTTTACAGAAAATAGAAAATAGGTGATCTGCCAGCGATCCGATTTGCTATGGGGATCGAGAGCTTGAACTTCTTTCCTCTCTTGCGGGTCGAAGGGATGCTGATGGCTCCATATCGACTTCTTTGGTCCGGTCACGATACCAGCCAGGGATGCGGCTGGTTATCCTTTCGCTGCGGTTCGGTGGTTCATAGGTCCGGAGACTGATTGTTATATCGTTCGTTTCTTCCCCCAAAAGTCACTTCACTCCCTTTTCCCCGGAAAAAGTTTCTAAGGCTCAAGAGTTCGACGTCGAGTGAAAAACTTGACAGCTATACTTGACCGACGTCAGCTCCATACCGGATAACAGATGTATAGTGATTGTTTGAAATTTCATGCTTAGCACTATTGTCACAATTGTTGCCGGCCTAGACAATCAGGCACCAATGCATTACTAAAGAATAACCAACTGGAATAACGGGAGGAAAGAAGGATTGGTCCTACTATCTAGGGCAGGAAAACTGCCCTGGGAAAACAATCCCAAGGGAAGCTTCTCGCTAGTGCTTTGCCCCACCACTGAACATTGCGTTGCTACAGTCAATAAACTGCCTTAAAGTGGCTCCGGATAACCTTGAGGAGGCCCCGGCGCTGCACCTTTCTCGCTCAAAGGTGCAAGTTCCGATTATGAGCAGGTAACTGGAGTGAGAAAGCTCGGAAGAGGGTATGCAAGAGA
>NW_010362403.1:0-397 GCF_000414095.1 Morus notabilis
AATATTTCATATAAATTATATGCACATAATTTTTCATATGCCGATCTTTGAAGTGTAATTTATATGAGTTTTTTTTTTCACTCGAATTGCACTCAAAATAATCGTGGTAAATAGTTTAGAAAATTTTTAATCCTTGATTTTTAAAATCACATATAACTTATATAGATCTCTAAAAAGAAATCCAAGTCTTAGTGATAATCATAGGATCGTGATGAGAATGAGGAACCACACACCATGAGTGCATTAAGAATTTATTAAGGGTATTAGAAATCTCACGCCATAAAGCGTATATAAGATTTATCTTCGTGGAGAGTGTCAAAAAATAAATCATCATTCCACACTTTAAAGCGTATATAGAATTTGATTTAAACATGACGTATTTGTAACCAGAAAATTA
>NW_010362404.1:0-221 GCF_000414095.1 Morus notabilis
TTGAGTAACCGGGTGACTTCATCACCAATGTTGGCATTCGCGTAAAAAGACAAGTTGGCAATTCTTGGTAGATTAAAAAAAATGAGGGGTATAATAAAAGGGCATTTAGAAATAAAAGCCAATCTAGTGGGCAAGGGAAAGCAAGACTTGAGTTTGGGGCAGTTTCATGGGAATGTTGTTTGTGACTGCAAAGTTCTAGAGTGTAAGGTGCTTGAAGGAGA
>NW_010362404.1:357-515 GCF_000414095.1 Morus notabilis
TGTATTAAGAAGAGCTTGATGTAAAACGCATGCGCATGGTCCCAACTAGTTTGACATTGTTGATTTGGCACTTAGTTGTTCACACACACACAAGAAAGGTCCAAGCAGGGAAGGAGCAATCTCATGACTTGAAATCAACATTTGGCTGGAATTCATGT
>NW_010362405.1:0-1201 GCF_000414095.1 Morus notabilis
GGTTAGTTTGATTAGTATTATGTGGTATGTTTATGCTTGGTTTAAGTTTACTTATTTTGGGTTAGAGGAAACAAATTTCGGTTACTTTGAATGTGAAAATGAGGATCCTAGAGCGAGATTTTTCAGTTATTCTAAATTAAATTATAGTTCTCAATGTTTTGAACGTTTTTCTGTGACTATGACAAAACCCAGTTTTAACTCTAAATGCTAGTTTTAAGCCATTTTCAAAAAAGCCTCAATGTTGTCCAAAACAGCTTCAAAAAAAACTGCCAGCCACTATCGCAGCCAAACGGGTCCTTTAGAGGCCGAATCTCAGCTTTCTCAAAAATGATGATTTTAGATCCTGACGAGATGAAGAATTCCCGTAAATAACATATTTTTAAAAATCTAACTCTAAGATATAGTAAAATGTAGATCTCTGAAACTGTATAGTTTTAATCGGACAAAATTGAAACAATTTTAGTTTTTAACAAAAGTTATCAAAGAACCCGAGATAAAATTGCAGTAAAATATTATGGTTTAAGACATCGTTTTAACGGAAATATTCATGAAGATAGTTTTCAAGAAAAATGGTTTCTTTAAAAAACTTATCTGTTTTCGAGCAAAACATCCGAATGGAAAATTACTAGCTAGCCAAAAGGGTTAGTTCCTTAGAATTGCAAAGATTAGATGTGGGTCCAACACCCGCATTAATTCAAGAGAGCTTGAGTTTAAATGTCAACGGTCTAAGAGTTAGAACGCCGTTATTAAGTTTCTAGGCTGGATTGGACCTTAATATCATTACAAGTCTAATAAGGTAAATTATGGAGAATAAGTTACTAGATTGGGTAATTGATTTTCAATCTAGGTAAGTGGATATTAAGGGCAATTAAGAAAAATAAGATTTTGAGGATTTAATAAATTAATCCTTATAGTAAAATTTTATGATCCATTGATAAAGGAAAGGAATACATGCCTTAAGTAAAGGATTTGATTTCCTTCATAAGTTGCTAAAATAGAATAGCAAACAATAGTAAATCTCACACTCTTAATAGGTGTCCATTTTCAGAAGTAAGCAAGTAAGAGAATAGGTTGTTTGACGAATAGTGGATTCCAGCTCTATAAATCAGGTAAGTAGGAATCTCGCATATAGTATGAATAGATTTTAAAGGCAAAGTTACACATGTTATATATGCATGTTTATGCTTTATGCGATGTCATG
>NW_010362406.1:0-471 GCF_000414095.1 Morus notabilis
TATACTATTTTGTGTTTTTGGATAAGTTATTATTTTTCATTTTTGAGCCGGGGTTATTTTATTGCTCATTAAGAGTCTATAAATAAGTGTTCTGTGTAAAACTTTGAGTGCGTTTGGTTCAAGGATTCGTGTCATGGTTCGAATCATGATTCATGACTCGCTACAGTATTTTTTCTCACAAAAAACATACGTAAATTGAGAATAATTCTGAATTATGATTCTGAATCCATTAGCCAAACGTCCTCTTTATGTATGCTTAGAGGAAAGTGCAGAGAAATAGTGTATCCTTTTGAGAGAAATAGAGAAAAATGAGAAGAGAGATAAGCAAAGTGTGTAAGAGGTATTGGGTAGAGAGAAAAAGTGAGTAAATTTATTGAGTGTGTAATTCTAAAATTGTTAGTGAGTTTTTTCTGTTTCTTCTATAGATGTAGGGAATTTTTCTGAACTATGATAAATTTGTCTTTTCTGTTA
>NW_010362407.1:0-237 GCF_000414095.1 Morus notabilis
GAGCTTGGATCTGACGGATTGTGGGCCTTGTTACGACACCAAAAGTTTTGACCATTTTCGTGCCATTCGTAGATTGCGATGAGAGCTTCGATTTAACGGCTGATGGGCCCCGTTACGACACCAAAAGTTTCGCCGTTCCCGTCGCAGTTGTAGATCACAAAGAGAGCTTCAATCAAATCACTGATGGACCCCATTTGAACTCCAAAAGTTGTCACCGTTCCCGTGGCGGTTGTAGGG
>NW_010362408.1:0-475 GCF_000414095.1 Morus notabilis
TCTACAACTGCCACGGGAACGGGGACAACCTATGGTGTCGTAACGGGGCTGGCCCATCAGGCCTTATATCGAAGCTCTCTTCGCGCCCTACCACCGCCACTGGAATGGCGACAACGTTTGGTGTTGGAATGAGGCCCATCAGCCGTTAGATCGAAGCTTTCTTCGCACTCTACAACCGCCCCGGGAAGGGCGACAAATTTTGGTGTCGTAACGGGGCCCATCAGCCGTTAGAACGAAGAAGCTCTCTTCACGATCTACAAATGGCACGGGAACGACGACAACGTTTGCTGTCGCCATCCACCGTTAGATCGAACCTCTCTTCGTGATCTACAACTGCCACGTTTTCGGTGAAATACATTCAATGGCAATGTTTTGGTGAACGGGTCAGTAAGGTTGTCCTCTGACGCGATCTTCAGAACCGTTACTTCGCCTCTGTCCATAATGTCTCTTATCAGGTGATATTTTCTTTCTATAT
>NW_010362409.1:0-257 GCF_000414095.1 Morus notabilis
TACTATGTTAGTAATTTACTGATATTTATTAGGTTATAAGTATTTAATTAGTGTATTAAGAAAAAATAATTAATTTATACATAATTTATTAATATTCTGTTTACTACTTAAATTATTAACTTTTAGTTACATAATTACTAATGTTTATTTAATAATCTATTATTTGATATACCACATTGATTAATTAGTAATTATCAATTATTAATTATTATTGATTAGTATATAACATATTGATAATTATAATTTAATATTAATTA
>NW_010362410.1:0-1141 GCF_000414095.1 Morus notabilis
CCAAGTACCGAATCAACACTTAAAAGAGAATTATTTATCTACTTCTTTCACAAGAAGGAATGAATTCCATTTCGTATAATAATATTCCCGGCTACCTACTTCATCATGTCCCCAAAATACATGGAATTGATTCAGGGTTTCAGAATCCGTACCGAGTAAATCAAAAGACACAAATCCATAAATAGGAGTTTGTTAAGAACTCAGGATTAAGATCATTCTATATATGACCATCGGTAGACTCAATTAGAATTTCTATACTTAACAGAAATTATTAGAAATTCATATTGTATCTGTGTCTTTGTTCCACATAATCTTATTATGCGTAATACACTCATTCAATATCACATCATATTAACAGTGCGGATAACACCATTTCATTCTAAATGGGAATTACATGTATTAGTAATGTTCTAATTAAAGATTCTGAACTTTAATTAGATTTATTACGAATATCACTTTTTGATTATTATTCTTAAACATTATCTTCTCGTATACAAGACTTATATACCATGTTTAAGGTTACATAAATAATCACGGAATTTTTATTTGATATTCATAAAATATTCATAAATATATGCACATAAAATGATGAATAAACTCTTTTATTAAATAAATAATAAATATTCTATTACATCTCATGCTTCTAAGACATTATTCCCAACATATCCATCGTCGTTCGGGGGGTGGGTAGATCCGATGCCGTGTTGAATCTTTATGTTGTCATGATCTTGGTATGATGCAACAATTTTGGTCAGTTGTGTAGAGAGAAGGAGGTGGAGAAAGATCAATGAAAAAATGTTAAAGGTTTTTTCTTATTATATTTTCTTATTTTTTTAATATTTACTCTTTTTAATGTGTTTAATTAGAATTTAATGTTTAGTTGCTTTTTAATGACGTGCCATGTATGCACTTCTGTTAAATTTGTAGACGGATTTAAATAGGGGGAGTAGTTTGACATATTTTCTATATATTAGGAGATGTTTCGAATCGTTTTGAAAAATTCAAGAACATTTTGAGACATGGTGCATAGTTCGGGAGTAATTATGAAAATAATCATAGTTTTTTTCTACTAGACCAGAAAAAACCAAGAGCGGCATCAATGATCTCCGGTTCGGTTCATAAAACCCGGATTCCGGTCCAA
>NW_010362411.1:0-997 GCF_000414095.1 Morus notabilis
TTAATTTGAGTTGAGATGTGATATTTTCTGAGAGCTTTTTACTGTAGTAAAAAAAATTAATGTGATATTTTTTGAAAATTTTTTACTGTAAAAATCTAAAACTGAAAATTCGAATCGGTGAAATGAACGAGAGCCTAAGCGTTTGTTTTGTGTTTTGAAGAGTGACGTGGCTCCCAAGTTTTGGAGGGTTTCGACGTGTCAGTACAACACTCACTCCTACTCCGTCCATACCCTGTCTCTCGCTGTAACATCCGTCCTCTCTCCCGCCATTCCCCACTCTCTCTCTCTCTCTCCTCTTTCTCTCTCCATCTCCATGAAATTAATGTCGCCTTCTTCGCCTTTCAACAATGGCGACCAAGTCGAGGTCTCCAAGCCCGGCCACTCCTCCACCGGACCTTACTACCCGGCCACCGTCCTCCGCTCTCCGGCCAAGTCCAAAACCCTCGTCCTCGTCGAGTACCTCACTCGCCGATCGCCGGGCAACCACCGGAGGCTAAGAGAGTTCGTCGATCGCGAGAATGTGAGGCCGGCGCCGCCGCCTGAGCGCAGCCGCCGCTGCTTCAGAGCCGGCGACGACGTCGACGCCTTCCTCCGCGACTCCTGGTGGTTCCGTGGCACCGTCGCCGGCGTTCTGGAGGACTCGATGTACTCGGTTCTCTTCCCGGACGCGGCTCGGCGGGAGATCGTGTGTCGGCAGTGGAATTTGAGGCTTCACAGGGAGTGGAACGGCCGCGACGGTGGCTCGTGGGTCCCGCCTCTCGAAGATGATCAGGTTTTGTTGATGAACTAACTTCTCTCTATGGTGTGCTTTCTTTTGGGTTCAAGTTTTAGCTTTTCTAGTATCTAGAAACACTTTATAGAAAGTTCTACAATATTGATCCTTTTATTCGCTTTTATGATTTTTATCATTATTATTTGAGAATTTAGTTAAAATAATCTAGTGAAAAAGTAAAATTAAAAAAATAATTTTTTTAATTTTAATTTTATTTATTTCTCC
>NW_010362412.1:0-801 GCF_000414095.1 Morus notabilis
TTGTGCAAAACGATGTTATTATGTACACTTCTTGGTTGTCCCATAATAAGCCATTCTTCATACTCCTTCATACTGGGAGGACAATAGAATAATCGAGACCTAAGTTTTAACAGCAATTTGTGTCGTACAGAAATTGAGAATTTCACATATTTATTGTCTCTACTTGAGGCAGTTTTGATGAACATGAACTCTGTTGCTTCTGATAAAAGATTGTGGCTTTTTTTCCCTTGTAAATATTATGCCTATTCTGTGATAGAGGAGCCAGAGTTCTCAATCTTTGCGGATTCTTTTAAATAATGTTGACATTTTCAGTTATGGTCAAGAGTTTGTGTGGTTGTTAGCACTGGGGGGTTATTATTCGTTCAATGACCCAGAGGAGGAAGTCATATATACATCATTTAACCTCTTGGTGCATTATTTGTCTGTTATTATGTTGAAAAGTAGCTTAGAATTCTGGTTAAGATTGGTTTTGAAGCAGGTTTCTAATACTCGGCTACTTAGAGATGCCTATCTATGCTTGTGAAAAGTTATTTGATTTTGTTCAAGACTTCAAATAGAAAAATTGTGTCTTGGGGAGGTTTTCCTGTTAATTACGGCTTTATTTTGGGTTATTTGATTGGAGACAGAGAACGAAGGGTTTGGGCATAAATGCCAAGAGACTTTATGGGGAGGCTAAAATTTTCTGGGAAAGATGGAAAGACATTTTGTAGAGTGCATGCCCGCCAGCTCGGTGACCTGTCTTTTTTACTAGACCTTCTTGTCCTCGTCTTATTTTATTATTTTTTTAATGATTACTATTGT
>NW_010362413.1:0-2121 GCF_000414095.1 Morus notabilis
CTCAAAAATTTTTGTTCTTTTCACGATTCAATTTTTATTATTATAATATTTTTTTTAAAAATTTAAATTTTACTTTTTTACTATAACATTTTTATCTTAGATACAATTCAAGTTCTTAACTTAAATTGTAAAACAAATACTCTCTATTTTTTCTTTTTACAATTAGTTTATATAGTCAGTGTATCTCATAAATAGTCTCTAAACTTAAAAAAATTCTCTCATAAATCTCTCTGTTAAATTTTAGATGGAAACCGTTAATTTTATCTCATAAAAAATTCCTAAACTATTTTCTCTATATTAAATTTTTTTTTAAAAAGCTAAAATTACTTTATTTCTAAATAAATGGATGTAAAAAAACATTAAATATGAAAGTTTGGTCCATGAATGTAAAAGAACATTAAATATGAAAGTTCTATCAAATTTAGACTCTAAGGGCACGTTTGGTTGGGGGTAATGAAAATGAAAAGAAAGGCAATTCCTTTAGTAAAGTCTGTTTCTTATGTTTTCACATCAGAAAAGTCTTTCCAATGGAAAGGCCATTCATCCAATCAAGAGTGGAATTGCAATTCTGAGGTTGGTGGAATCATTTTTTTTCCCCAACTACCCTCTTCATCTTCTAAACACACTACTCTAAAATCAAAACACATCCATATTTTTGTCAGATCCAGCCTGAAGTTACGGCGAGACTCCATCTCTGACGCTTGCGTCGAGTACTGTCGAGCCGCCACGCCCACGTCAAAAGCTACCATACATCGTCAGAACTCGCATCCACCCCGAAGCTCATTTCAAGCGTCGCCAGAGATCGTCAGAATCGCGTTATTCTGGAGCTCTCAAGGCTGCCGAACATCATCAGAGCTCGCTTTAAGTGCCTTCGGTGCTCCACCATCAACATTGAAGCTCACAGTCAAGCTTGAATCTTTCCATAGTTTTTTTTCTTCTATCGCTCTTCTTGTTCATGGAAGAAGAAATTTTTGATAGCATAAAAAAAATTCAAAGGTTAAGAAACACAAGAAACCGGTTGCTTCAATTGATGGGTCTTTTTGATTTTTTTTTTCATATTTGGATATGTTCTTATGAATATGGAGTTCTTGGAGTCGTTCTTTTTTATGATTGTAATGATTTCTTTTTTTTTTTTTTTTAGATTTGGGTTGCTCTGAACATTATATTGATTTTTCAAGTTTGTGATAAACTTTCAACAATACTTTTGAGGAATATACGTTATTAGATTTGGTTCTTGTTGAGAACAATGTATAATGGTTTTTTCATATTTGGGTTGTTGCTTCACTTTTTTAGTTAAAGATGTTCGTAGGTTCAAAGGTATTTTTGTCAAAACATGATTGATTTCATTCTATTCTAAATTCATTCCATAACTCTAACCAAATAAAAAAATTAATATTTGTTTCTGGTACATTCATATTGCATTCCATTCTCATTACCATTACCATTATCATTCCGTCACTACAACCAAACACACCCTAAACTAAAAAAAAAAAGTGATTCTATTGGCACACATTATATTTCTAATTAACCTAATATAAATAATAATATATTTTTATTTTTTGTTATAATAGATAAAACAATGTTATGAAATTATTATGTGATACATTTTGTTGTATTATGGATTGTGATTTGCAGTTAATTGTTTTTATTTTTATTTTTTTTATATAAGGGGTGAAGGAATGCCACCACTTTTAAGTAGGGCTCAAGATAACTCAAACTCTTAATTTATAATTAGGGTTGAGGGACTTACAACCAATTGGATTGCCCTCAACCGTCTCTTTTATTTTTTTTTTTAAGATACCTTTCCCCTTAATTTGGTGTGAAAGATTCTAATGAATGATTAAAATATATATGGATATTGCCTTCTTTATTGAATTTTGAATGTGATGGGTTTCATTTTTTTGTTTTGTTTTGAATTAAATTAGTTTATAATTTTATTTTTTTATAGAAATTTGTTTTTTAATAAGAAAATAAAAAAATTAAAGTGAGAGATAAAAAAAGCTAATGGTATAATACAAAAGATATTTATAAAAATTTACGTCTTTAAAGTTATTATAATCATATAATAATAGCATGATAACATTTATTAATATGATAGTGTAAATGAAATCACTCAAAAAA
>NW_010362414.1:0-928 GCF_000414095.1 Morus notabilis
GAGATAGAGATTTGATTCCTTCTAGAAGTTTGACTTATACTCTATAAATAAGAGAATAATAGAAAATTGCGCGAGACAATTTTTGAGACAATTTTCAGAATGAATTTTTGCCCTAATTTTAGAGGTGGCCGAAATTCCTCTATAGAGTGAAGGAAACATTTTTCTTCAAAAATTCCACATCGTGCATGCGTTGGTGTTTGTGGAAATTCGAGTGTTTATTGTAACTCGTTTTGTCTCATGTGTGCCCACACACACGTCTTCGTGGATTCTAGGAATTGACGTAGAAGACATTAGTTTTCTAAACATAAAGCTTTGAAGCAAGGATTGTTCGAGGTCAAAGAACTCAAGTTATCATCCGAGTCGACCTCCAGGTATTTTTCCTAATTGAGTTCTTAATAAATGAATTAATGAGATTAATTTATTCGTGCATAAATTAATATAATCTATAGAGTATCTCAAAAATTTTATGAAAATTTTTGTCAAACACAATCCGCCTTCCCGCACCACGCTTCCGCATCCAGATTCGATTCGGAGACCAACACTCGTCCCATTATCATCCCTAGATGTGCACCTGTATTATAGTTTTAGAAAGATTATTTACACAAATGTCCAATATAAACACCTAATATCTAAAAATACTTTTTTTTATTTATTTACGAAACTATCTACTATTATATATATATAAAGACATTTATATTCTTAGAGTGAAAAAAAATAAAATAGAAAAATAGACCAAACAACATATTCTATGGGTACATTTGAAGAATATAACATGTTTTGAAATGTGTTTTGAAATTACCCAGAAACAAATTGTTTTCCAAATTTACCTTTTTTAGAGGTTTTCTTACAGAGCCCCTCACACTCTCTTTCTATCTCATCTCTCTCTCTCTCTCTCTCTCTCTCTCTATTATCTCCACCTAACCCTCAG
>NW_010362415.1:0-2063 GCF_000414095.1 Morus notabilis
GCATTGCTGCTAAAGTTCCTATTACAGGAAGACAGCTAGAAAGGACATTCTGAGAGGAATAAAAATTTGAAGGGAAAGAAAATAAATGCAGAGAATATAAAAGCCAATTACGGATTTTAAGAAAGGGAAGGAAATAAAAGGGAAAGTTAGTTACGTAGTATATAAACGGAGAATTCCATTAGAAAGGGCTTTCTTAAATTATGTGTCATGACATATGTATGTATATATATTATATACGTATAATACTTTTTTTTTATGAAAATAAATATAATACTTTTGACATTTTCTTACGTAAACCATAATAAAAAGAATTTATAAATTGATTGTCATTCACATTAATTAATTAATTAAGTTCAACAAAAATATTCATACACTAATTTAAGAGAATAAAACAATTAGCCCACTACCGTTAATAGATAATTTCATTTGTCTAAATCAATTTATAGCGTAAATCGTCGGCCTTTTTGTATTAGCCATGTCAACGAAAAAATATTCAATTCATTAAAAACTTTGACAAATAGCGGTAAGTAATATATAATTAGATGCAAACTAATAACACAATAAGTTGATAAGAAATAAGCCTCAGTACCTAATAAAAGTGTCAAATAATGGGATACAATTGGAAAAGGGAAATAGTAGAAAATAGGCCAATATAAAAAATTTAAGAAAGTACATAGGCCAATTTTTAGTTATAGAAATTAATAGGCCATAACTTGTCAAGTTATGGCTCATAACCAGATAAGTTATGGACAAACTTGTTAAGTTATGGTTCATAGTCAGACAAGTTATGGATAATTATAGACAATAACTTATCAAGTTATCGTTCATAACTAGACAAGTTATGGACGAAAACAGTAATTTGGCATATTTATTAACTTATGTAAATTATTGGCCTATTAATTTTAATTCATCTCAAGTCTTGGCCTATTTTCCTCTTTCTCCCATTTGAAAATTGCTTATAGGCACTAAAGTGCTCAACATCACTATTAATATAATTAGTGGGCCTTACCTATGGATTTCATATTGTAGGACCCATCTTCCATTAGAGCATCTCTAATACAATGCTATAATTATTGTGCTAATTGTAAATTTAGCATTTGAGTATAAAAAATACTCTCTAATGCAATACTATTTGTTGTGCTAAATTTTTCATATACTATATTTTGTGGCAAATTTCTCACTAAGTATAACATATGAAAAATTTGGCACTTAATTGCTATTGGTTGAAATGTTTACTTTTCATGTAATCATTACAGTTTTTGCATTTTTAAATTATTTTAAACATAAAAGTTTACTTTTATAATTTTTAAAGTTTAATAATTATGAAAAAAGTAGATTTAACATTTCAAATAGTATTATGTATTAAAGTAAAAATGAAAATAACATATCATATCACATTTTTTAATAGTAAATATACAATTAACATTAGCACTTATATGGTTTTAGTGGAGCAGCACCCAGAGAGTATATAAACCTTTTTTTTTTTTATAGAATTTAGAGGCGCAAAGCAAAGTACAATACTTATTTATACACCTAAATAATATGATAATAAGGAATGAAACTTCCTTTGAAAATAAAAAAGAAAAAAATAAAAAGAACTCCAAACTGGCTAACCTCAACACTTGATTGACTGATGGATTAAGATCATACCGACTTCCGAGTCGTAGTGCTCCGGTTTCACTTACATAGGTTTCATTGTGCCAAGGCCTAAGCTCCAACACTGATATGAAAGGAATCCCATAGCCCGTGTTCACTAGACAAACATCTATATGATCATCTGAGTTGGGAAAGAACACGATTTCCCTGTCAACCTTGACAAACGCGTACTGGGTAATTATTGTTCCCCAAAAGTCAACTCCGAGGTACAAATCGAATGTCGGGGCTTGGCCTTTGTTGTCGTAGTTTCCGTACATGAACCTGGCCCGGATCATGTACTTGGTACCTTTACCTAGTGTGGGCTTGAGGGTGTAACAGTTTCTGATCCCTTCAGGGAAGCTTCGGACGTTCCAAAACGGCTGTTCATTTGTTTGGGCCTTGTATGCATCGGAAACCTCTCCGTTTTC
>NW_010362416.1:0-6737 GCF_000414095.1 Morus notabilis
TATATTGTTTTCGGTTAAAAAAAAATTAAAACACATTAAGGTTTCGTTTTGCTTATTCGAGTTTAGAATGCTTATTCGAGTTTAGAATTTTTATTAGAGTAAAAAATTTTCATAAACAGTCACATTTAATTTTATTATTACAATAAAAAAATTTTCACATAAAATCACATCTCAACTTAAATTTTAAACTCAAATCAATAAAATGAATGTGTTCTAAAATTATGTTTGATAGTTTAAATTTTAAAAATACGTAATAATATTTTAAATAATAAATCGGAGAACAAAAACTAATGTTACCCGAAGAAAAGTCACCACCCTCCGATTCTTTTCGGGTATTTTATTTAGCTGAAAATCTGAGAATCTCTCGATTTTGAGACTGATCTTTGCTTTTTGCATCTGGTAAACCAAAAAAAAAATGCCAATGGTTTTTTAGCAGCAGCAGGTCAAGTATTGTCAAAATCTCCGCACCATCTTCATCTCATTAATTCTCTATCTCCATCTCCTTCCCCTTTTCCTTCCCTCACAAAGACTAATTCTATCTCTCTCCACTACCACCACCATCCACGGCGGCTTGGCCCCACAAGTACAGGTGCAGGTGCAACCAGTAGTAGTAGTGGCGGCCTTTATAAACGATTAGTGTGGTGTTGATTTTGGTGATTAATTAAATAATTAGATAGTTCTGAAGACGTTTATAGGAGAAGGTGAAGCCAAGAAGCCACCCAATCATATGCAAAAAGATATTCTCAGATTTTCAGCGGCGTTGGAGATCTAAGAGGATGTTTGGTAGAGGGATTCATTTCCTGAGTCGAATCATGATTCATGGTTCGTTACAGTATTTTTTCTCATAAAAAATTCACGTAAATAAAAAATGGTTCGAATAACATGGTTTGAATCCTCTAATCAAATGTGTTAGATTTCCTCTCTAAATAGTAGTACCAATCGGTGTAGTTCTTCAACAGCTTCTTGCGGAAGCGGCAGAGGACGCCGACATCGAGTGTATCGATGTTGTCTGGCGGCGGTGTGAGGCGCATCTGGGCATTGGCGAGGTGGAGGATGAGGTGCTCCCTCTGGTTCTGAACGCTATCGTTTTGAAAGCCAAAGAATAAGGCGAGCCAATCGAGGAGGTCCATGTGAGGGAGCCATTGTGCGAACAGCGGCCGACAGAGGTTCCCGACGGCTCGTAGAGCCACCGCCGCGGCTCGAATCTTTGGGTACCGCAACGACGGGTGGTCCGCGAGCAGGTTGTACACCGGGATTATTTTATACGGCATCGACTCTGGGTCTCCCGCCTCTGCCGGACTCGGACGTGACGGTGGGGATGGTCTCTGGCGGAGGCTCATGAGAGGGTTGAATCAGAAGATGCAAATGGGAGAAGAAGGCGTTTTTGTTTTTAATTTTGATAAACTGTTGCACCAAACACATTTTTTCTATTCGTTTTAATTGTTTATCCTCGGAAAACGCGAAAAACATTTTTAAAAATGAAAACAAATAGCCACATAATTTTCACACCATTATATTCAAAAAATATATATAAAAGAATATTAATAATTTTAAAATTAATAAAAATCAAAGAAATAAGTTTATTAATTGAGAATTAAAAAAAAGAAAAATTATTCACACAAATGGTGTTTAACCTATTTAGTAAGTGATAATTTAGTTTTTTTTATGACAAATCAATATATAATTTTTTAAAATAGGTATAATTTGGTTCTTTTCTTTAAGATCCGTTTAAAAATTAACGAGAGAAGACACATGAGCGTTCACGTGACCCATTAAGTTAGAGTATATGTGTAAAAACACATCCTTGGTCGAATTGGGGCAAATTGGGGCTAAAGACGATGTCGACGATGGTATCGGAGAAGATGGGGATGGCTGGTGAAGCTCGGGGCCGCCGGCGAGGGCTCTCACTTTGGGATGATGCACCATTCTCTGACAAATGGCGCTGAGCACGTGAATGGAGGGAAAATAGCGCTAAACAGATGTGAGTGCCATCGCCGCTGTCATGAGTTTAAGCTTCTTCTCCTCGTCGAGCACCATCGTTGCTAAGCATATTTTGGCACTGCATGGCTTCAGACACAAACAACGATGAAGATACTTCCAGTAGCAATTTAGTAGATGAGGATGGGTTACGATGGCTGCCATGGCTGGTGCAAACATCGTCGTTGTTGAGCTTCTTCTCCTCGTCGAGCACCATCGTTGCTAAGCATATTTTGGCACTGCATGGCTTCAGACACAAACAACGATGAAGATACTTCCAGTAGCAATTTAGTAGATGAGGATGGGTTACGATGGCTGCCATGGCTGGTGCAAACATCGTCGTTGTTGCGTGGGTTATCTTCTTCGCGTCGACTTTCTCCTCATCGACCCTGCTCGTCGATGTTCGTGATGTGGGCTCAATTTTGGTAGTTCGTTAGGCGAGATTGATCCGAGTTTGTCAAAATTTTGGATGTTGTCGTTGGTTCGATTGAAAGATTGATGAATCTCTTCAAGAAAGGCATCAATTGTGGGCTGTTCGGCTTTGAAATCAAGGGGCGTCGACCTCAATTCTAAAATTGGGCTTGTTTGGTGAGTGTAGATATGAGTTTGTTAATTGTTTTAGTTAGCTTTGTTAGATTCATGTGTTGATGAGTATAGGTGACTAATGATGGTGGTGACGAGAAGAGTTATAGTGGTGCTCGGAAAAAGATAGTGGTGGAAAGGGTGGACGGTCGATGTTGGGTTAATGCTGGTTGTTGTGGTTTTGGTAACGGTGGCCGTAATGGTGGTGGTGGTTTGGCAGAGATGATGGTGGGTGTGAATTTATTTTCTTTGTGGACATGTCAATCATTTTAGTGAAAAAGATGGTCACATGATAGATAAAGTGTATTTTTCCGTTAATTTTTAGACAGATCTTGACAAAAATAATTAAATTACACCTATTTTAAAAGGATGAGGATTAATTTGTCAAGAAAAAAAATTAGAGATCAAATTGTCACCTACTAAATAAATGAAGGACTATTTGTGCCAATAACTTAAAAGATAAAAGATATTTTTGACACAGGGCCGCTCTGCTTTTCCTCGAACCTAGCAAACCAAGCAAAACAAACTTTCTTCTTTCTCTCAATACTCATGGAGTGGGTTCGCGGAGAACAAATCGGCCATGGAAGCTTCGCCAAAATCAGCAAAGCAACACCCACAAAATCATCTTCTCAATTCCCTCCACTAATGGCCGTCAAATCCTCGGAAGCTTGTTGTTCATCTTCGTTGAAGAACGAGAAGCGAGTGCTCGATACGATTGGACTTTGCCCCCAAATCATTCGATATTTCGGCGAAGAACAGAGCGTCGAAAAAGGCGAGGAGTTCCACAATCTTTTAATGGAGTACGCCTCGGGAGGAAGCTTGGCAGACAGAGTCAAGAGCCAGGGCGGTCGTTTGTCGGAATTGGAAATTCGCCGCCACACGAAATCGATACTAAAAGGGCTTTCATTCATTCACTCGAAAGGATTCGTCCACTGCGATATTAAGCTTCAGAACATCCTTGTTTTCCAAAACGGAGCCGCCAAGGTCGCCGATTTCGGGCTCGCGAAAGAGATGGCGACGAAAGTCAACGAGTGTGAGATAAGAGGAACTCCTCTGTACATGTCGCCGGAGTCGGTAAACGACAACGTTTATGAATCGCCGTGCGACGTTTGGGCTCTCGGATGCGCGGTGGCGGAGATGGCGACCGGGAAGCCGGTGTGGGACCACAAGGCGGGGGCGAGTGTTTGGCCGTTGTTGATCAGAATCGGCGGAGAAGAAGAGCCCGCAATTCCATCGGATTTTTCCGAGGAAGGGAAGGATTTTCTCAGAAAGTGTTTCCTTAAAGATCCGGCGGAGAGATGGACGGCTGAGATGCTTCTAAACCACACGTATTTCAAAAGACGAGTACAGAGATTGAACCCTGTACTCAACTCTGTACTCAGCCTGGCAGAAAAGTGCCCAAAGAGTGGTAACGCGATAATCGAGGCTCGCGTCAATTCACTCCTCCGTGTGATCCCTGTCCACTGTCTCCTCTCTCCCTCTCCTGATCTCTTTCCCCCCCAAAATCTGCCATAGATTTAGACACCAAAACCTCCAAACTCTCACTACTCATTTCCTCTTGTTTCCCTCTCTAGACGTTTCCAATGGCGTCTTCTTCTCTCAAGCTTTTCTGTTTCTGTTTCTTCCTAACAATCTTCGTCACCTTGGGAAGTTCCTCTTTAACTCAGCTCGACGACACGAGCTTGAAGCTGATGAGCGACGCCATGGAGTGGCCGACGACAATGTTGCTCTACGACGAGCTCGCCGACGGCGACTTCGTCGACCGGAGATCTCTGTTCTGGAGAGGTACGACGAGGTACTACATATCGTACGGAGCTCTGTCGGCGAACAAAATCCCTTGCCTGCCTCGCTCCGGCAGATCTAACTACACCCACAATTTCTTCAAAGCCAGAGGCCCAGTTCACCCACCAGAGGTTGCTCCAGAATCACTCGCTGCCGACGCTGATTTTGATGTCGTTTGTTGTCTTTTCTCTTCTTATTTATATATAATAATTTTCGTATGTATATATCTGAGTTTGTGTCGTTTCTCTTTGTTGAGATGAGGAATGAAAGTAGTATCAGTGGTGATTATGTTATGGAAGGTACAATTTTGTTGCTGTGAAAGTGGACGTAAGATAAGGTCATGTATTGTTGGTATCTTTGCAATGTGATATTAGACAATGTGTTCATAGATTTGTTTTTTGTTATGTGCATTATTTTTTTTTTCATTTGTCCAAATTTGATTATCTTACATATTTGCTAGATCTCCACGTTCCCTTTTTTTTCCTCTATATAAAATGCTGAAAAATTTGTCGTTCTTTTGCTTACACTTGGACTTTTTTTTTTTTAGCAGAGCATTCTTTTAAGATCTGCCTAATACATAAGAAATTGATTCATAATTGTTGACAGTGAAATTTTATGACAAGAATATGTCGGATAATCGCTTAGTAGTCAGTTGGGTTATCGAATAAAATACGTGCTAAAAATAAGAAAAGTGCAACTGGTTGTGTAGATCAGAGGGGTGCTTCTAATATGTGTGAACAAAAATGCAAATAAGAGCAATACGGGGAGTTAGGCCCGTTCACTTTACCAATTTGAATTTAAAATTTGAGTTTTGTTACAGTAAAAAGCTCTCACAAATAATCACATCTAACTTTTTTACTACAGTAAAAAGTTCTCATATAAAATCATATCTCAACTCAAATTACAAACTTAAAAGAGCTATATTGGGAAAAAATTTTACTATTCTCTTTAACAAAGAACTACATCCACTTTAAGGAAAATTTTACTATTCCTTTTCTTTTCTGATTACAGAGGTTTTGGTCTCCCTTTCCTTTTTTTTCTCTTTCTTTCTTTGTTTTCTTTTTTTTCACTTATTTTAGCCGGTAACCCAACTGATTATTGGATGTTTTCTTTTTTTTTTTTCACGTATTTTAGCCGGTAACCCAATTGATTATTGGACGATAATCCGGCATGTTCTTATTGATAAAATTTTACCATCAACAATAATGTTAGGAATTATATTGATGAAAATCTAGTTATTATATGCGTAGGCATGAAAAAAATATAAATACATTCATTATGCTATCAAGTTCGGACTGATGTAAACATCACTTGGAACCCGTTTTTCTTGTATCAAATAAAGTTCCAAGTGATGTTAACCGTCCAACAACTTCATTAATTTCTATCTACGTCCCGTCTCCACCGCCGCTGATGAATGTGTATCAAATTGCTCTCATAAAATTTATGCCTCGTTCATTTTACCGATTCGAGTTTTCAGTTTTAAGTTTCTACAGTAAAAAATTCTCAGAAAATATCACATCTAACTTTTTCTGCTACAGTAAAAAACTCTTAGAAAATGTCATATCTCAACTCGAATTGAAAACTCGAATCTGCGAAGTGAACGAAGCCTTACTTTGATTATTCAATCATCATCTTAAAATCTTTACTTATCAATTTGCAACTTTTAGCTTTCAAATTAATTGTTCAATTTTCCCGCCAAAAAGAAAATTTATTTGTTCAACTTTTGGAAAATCCTTGCCTTTTCCTTGATACATAATTACGTGACCTGAAGATTTTTTAGCGGTTAGTTGCGTTTAGAATGATGTAGAGAAATGATAAAGTTTTAAGATTTAAAAAATGCCAGTGTTATTCTTTCTGTCATTCTTTGCGTTCACTGTTTGATACGTCATTTTTTGTTTATATAATA
This sequence comes from Morus notabilis, assembly GCF_000414095.1. Classification (NCBI taxonomy): domain Eukaryota; kingdom Viridiplantae; phylum Streptophyta; class Magnoliopsida; order Rosales; family Moraceae; genus Morus; species Morus notabilis. Next base: position 6,248 of record NW_010362416.1, read on the forward strand.
ATATATCATGTTAATAGAGTTCACGTGTTAAATAATACATGTAAAGAGTGATAAAAAGACTAATGCTAGTATTTCTCTTAGAATTTAGTTATGAATAGCTTAAAAACGTTGAAAAAAGATAAAGCAAAAAAAAAATAATAATAAAAACAAAAACAAAAAACAAAAAATAAAAAACAAAAAACAAAGAACAGAATAAAGAACCAATATCACATGTGAAGAAGCAAATTGAAAAAGACATTGGCTTAGTTTGGTAGTGCTGTAGATTTAAAAAAAATTACTTTTAGCTGTGTCAAAGAAAAAGCAGCTGTTACAAAAAATAACTAAGTGTTTGATAAACTATAATTATAATAGTTATGCTGGTTCCAAAATCAGTGTAATAGTATTTGGTAAATTATGATGTTGAATTACTATGGATAGTTAAAAATTATGATTATATTATATTATAATATATATATAATTACAATATAATATATATTTATTATTATATTTA
>NW_010362417.1:0-2210 GCF_000414095.1 Morus notabilis
ATTAACTATTATTATATTAGAGTTGACCAATTGACCGAGTGTGTTATATATCATTTCATGTTGCATTTTCTTGAACCACTGTTTTTTAATCAACAATACGATTAAACTTTATTGCATTTCTCCTTTTGTTAATATTCTACAAAATTCTTCATATATTAAATAAGATATTTTATTTCATAAATAAAATTAATTGTAATAATAAAAAAAGTATTCATTTCAAGAATGCTTTAAATATCTGTAATAAATTAATTATAAGCATTAAAAAAATTATTCATATTATGGTGTGGGGTAATTTTTTTAATCTCTTTAAAGAATACTTTCTAATTATAGTTAATGTGTGTATGCTTTTTTATTATTATTATTTTTGAATTTCTATGTATAGTTAATGCCGGGATATTTTCACCGGTTTTAATGTAATTTTAATGCGGATTAAAATTGTAATACGCATAAATTATAATTTGGGGTGGGTGTAAATAGGGCATGTTTAGTTCGCCGATTCGAGCTTTTAATTCGAGTTGAGATGTGATTGTTTGTGAGAGCTTTTTACTGTAATAAAACTCGAATTCTAAACTCGAATCAGCGAAATGAACGAAGCCTAATTACTCAAGATTATTACTCTTCACGCCTATTTAAAAGCTACCCAATGACTAGTCATGTTGGAATGTAGCAAATAATTTAGAGTATTTAACAAATAGAAAAACATTAAAACTATTAAATTAATTTTCCTACGTAATTTTATAATATAAAAGTAAATATCATGATAACAAGTACTTTGTATTTTTGCTATTTCTAATATATATATATATATATATATTGTTATAATTCAATTCCACTTTCATAAATATATTATTGATTTGTATATGTATATATTCATTTGTATATGTTATATATGGTTAATTGTGTTAATTTGTATTAAACGGATTAATAATCTTATAATACATAGTTATCAATGGTGTGAATTATGTCAACACCTATTTATAACAATAAACCAAAATGTGTTAATTATATGTGGATTAATGATGACTCAAATTACCAACCCACCGTTCCACTTGGGATTCCCCAATATTCCCACCCTTGGTTCCATTCGAAATTTATTCCACCCCATAAAATGAATCCAATGGCAGTCCAGTAGTTCTTTAACAATAGAAGGGCAATTCTATAAATAAAACCAATATTATATTTTAAACTAATTAGAGGACGTTTGGTTTATGTATTCAGAATCATGATTCATAATTATTCTTGTTTTACGTATATTTTTTGTGAAAAAAAATACTGTAAAAAATCATAAATCATGATTCATAATAAAAAATGAATATAAAAAATAAACGTCTCTATAGACGGCCAAAGCGCGTGTGGACCCACGCGGCTGATGACTTATGGTGTGGATTCTGGTTCTCAAAAATTGGCCAACAAAACGTGTAATAAGAGGAAAAAGAGTATTCCAATAGAAAATTCCAAAAACCTTTTCTTGGCGTATTCTTTCTGGAAAGTTTGACTCTTCAGATGTTTATGCTCAAAATGGGTCAAGCAAAGCTAGCTCATCCACGGTATTACTTGTCAACAATGTTACAAACTTTCTCCAAAGCGGGGGAAAAAAAAGAAAAAGGAAAAGAGCGTTATAGAAAAAGCTTATTATTCTATTCCCAAATTACAAGTCAATGCAGCTTTTACTTATTAATTAAGTTTATCATTGTTACAACCAAAAAAATAAAAAAAAAATCGTTGTATCAGTTCATTGTTATAAAAACTATATGAGAGCCTTTTAATATAAGGAAGAAAAAGGGAAGGAGCTTTAGCGTTAGATCTTATTAAAACTATTACTTTATCGATTTAAATGTGTGATTTTAAATTTTTAAGTTTGAACTAAAAGGTTTGAATATATTTGTGGGTTTACTCCGGTTTAAATTAATGTTTAGAAGTGTAACGTTAAAATAGGGAATAAACATCGTATCAGAGAATAAAAGTTTTAACTGGTGTTTAGTTAATGTTAAAATTGTGAGTAAATCAGAAATAGAACTATGGTTTTAAACTAGAAATGCTATGGCCATATTTGGTTCAATAATTCGAATTGGTGATTTGAACCTTTTTGTTTGAATTGTAGAATTTGAATTAATAATTTGAACTATAATTTGAATCAGTGTTTGAATACGCAAATAAATTGTAATTTAGATTGAGAATAAAATTCGACTTTGGTTTGAATAGAGTGTTAG
>NW_010362418.1:0-1605 GCF_000414095.1 Morus notabilis
ATCTTTATTAATAATCAAAATATCTTTGTTACGTTTATTTTTAAGGACATATGCGCTAACACACTCTCTCTCGCTCTTCATCTCTCCAACACCCTTTCTCTCTCCTCCGCAACTCTTCCTTCACTCATCCTCTTCCCGACGCCCTTTCTCTCTCCTCCGCACCTCCCTCTCTCGCTACTCCTTTCTCCGACGCCCTTTCTCTCTCCTTGCACCTCTTTCTCTCGCTCAAAAATGAATGACTCCGTTTCAGTATGCTCTAGTTTTCATTAACAAAGAGAAATATAATCTAATGTCAGTAGTAAATGAATAATTTACCGCGTAAATGAGTAATGTTAATGACCCTTTAAATTTCTTCCATTTTTAGTTAAGTAGTTAGTTACTTTGTAGTGGATTAGCTAGAAAAATTGTTTTTGGAGTGGCATTTTACTAGTTTCTTCCTCTTATGGTGATTTTGCGTTGGTTTTGATTGTGGGTTGGAAAGTAGGTTGAGCGTAAGTGATTTCCAATGCTACTAGTTGGTATCTGTGGACATGTTTGTTTTCGATTTATTGATAATGCAGTTTCATAATTTGGCTTAGGTAATTTGTTAGCATATTATATGCCCGTTTTAGCTTTGTTGGTTCTTGATTAAATCCATCCAGAGATTGGGTTTTTGAAATTGATGCTTTGCTTTCTTGTCTTTGGTAAATAAACCAATAAAGGATCTTAGTGGGTTATATTATTTTGGAGATTGGCGCTTAGGCTGTGTGATTTTGGCTCCTCTTGAATAGGTTCATGTGCGTTAATAATATTGCAAGTTGTTTTGAAATTACTCAGAATAGCTGAATTGTTTAAGTTGCTTCTGAATTCATTTACATGTCATTATACGCTTTAGTTCTTTTTTCCCTTTTTGAGTTGTTTGAGCATGTCTTATTTCATTCGTAAATACGTCATTTACGTGGTAACTGATCTATTTACTAATAAAATTGATTATGTTATATTTGGTATACTATTTATTTAGATTCTGGTAAATAGTTTTTATAGAATCAAAACAATATATTCTTATTATTAAGCTTTGAAGCACAGAGATAGACATAGAAAAATGGACCTATGGAAGACCCTGTGAGATAAATACCTGGCTATTGTTGTTGGAAACTTAATGGCGTTTGTTGTCTTCTACAAAATACATGTTTTTTTATTTGGTATTAGCCATAGATGAAACTAAAGTTATAATTCTGTTTTAGCATTCACTATTCTTATTTTAGATGTGCTTATGGTTCAAACATTCTACTTAACTGGTTGTCAAGAAACAGAATCTGATTTCAATGGTAAATGAATCATTTACCTGAACTAAGTCTGTTTGTTTACCGGGTAAACAACCTATTATAGGCCTCTTTGAATGATTCATGGTATGTGATTCTTCTATGCCTATCTTGTAAACTTCATATTACTTGTCATAGATTAGTTTCACTTCCATTAATAAGATGATAGTTCGGTTTGAATGCAAGAGATACAAGCTTCATTGCGATTGTGATTTGTATCTATAGATTATTTTATTCTCTTTCTTTCTACCGATTATGCATTTTTACCTATAGATTATTGTATTCTACAAAACATTTTTTTTTT
>NW_010362419.1:0-1269 GCF_000414095.1 Morus notabilis
TGGGTTAATACCCATGCGGAACAGACTTTCATAAGTATTTTTACTTTTCATATTAAATTTTTTATACTGAAATACTGGTTTTATAACACATAAAAATAATTATAATGTCTTATTATGTAGAATACCCTGGAGGAGGAAAGACAAATGCAGAGAACACAGACTACTTCAAACTCGACTAGACCCCCTCTTGACGAGCATAGGGTTTTAGAGCAAGTTCTTGGCATGCGTAGAGGACATAAGATAGGAGTGGGTCCGACGCTCTCCCAAAAGCATTACTCCGGGGCTTCTCCTTCATCTGCTGGTTCATTTTTGGATGCAACATCATCGGCTCAACCTGACCCACGTATGGATCGTTATTTAAAGAAATCGTACCGAGAACAAATGAAGATTTATGACAATCATGTGAAGATGTTAGAGTTGGTGTCTAAATTGCAGCCCAACATCTAATTACTTACGATTGCTCATTCAGAACCAGTTGACCTAGACGTTCCTCTGCCTCCTTCAGATGATGACAGTCATGATGATGATTCAGCTGTTGGCAATGCTGCAAACTTAGACGAATAGTTCCGTTATATGTTCTATTTTATTTTTCACTTTATTTAGACTTTTATATTTTTTTGAACATTATATATGCACTTCATGTAGTATTCATAATATATTTTATAAATTAAATTTATTTTACTGTTTTTAATATTAATTTATATTTCACTTTTAATGTATCTTAATAAAATATATTCAGTATGTAACATAATAATGTTTAATTAAAATTATTAAAAATTAATTAATTGCCATTTTTTTAAAAATTGAAAAAAAAATTTATTTCAGTTTTTTGCGACGACTTTTTTATACATGTTGTCGCAAAAAAGCAAGATTATTTGCAACGATATTTTGAAATTTGTCGTCGCAAAAAATATTATATCACAAGAATTTCACAATGGCGTATTAGCGACGCTTGTTGTCGCAAAAAACATATGTCGTCACAAATATATTTGCGACGACACTGTGGCATCGCAAAAAAAGTTTTTGCAACGACATATCTGTGACGGCATGTCGTCGCAAAAACGATTATTTACGACGACTTTTTGTCGTCGCAAAAATCTCTTTTTCTTGTAGTGTTTCTCATGGATCGTCAATAACCTAGCTAATAGCTATACGTAGATGAGGCCATAATGCAACTTCCTATACGTAGTAAATTAGGTCTCATTCAGTTCGCGGATTCGAGTTGAGATATGATTTTATGTAAGATTTTAACTGTAGCAGAAAAAGTTA
>NW_010362420.1:0-897 GCF_000414095.1 Morus notabilis
GACAAATTTTGGTGTCGTAACGGGGCCCATCGGCCTTTAGATCGAAGAAGCTCTCTTCGTGATCTACGAATGGTACGAAAACGATGTCAACTTTTGGTGTCGTAATGGGGCCCATCAGCCATTAGATCGAACCTCTCTTCGTAATCTACAACTGCCAGGTTTTTGGCGAAGACTTTTGGTGTCCTAACGGGGCCCATCAGGCGTTAGATCGAAGCTCTCTTCACGCCCTACAACCGCCACGGGAACGGCGACAACTTTTGATGTTGAAATGGGGCCCATCAGCTGTTTGATCGAAGCTCTCTTCGTGATCTACAACTGCCACGGGAACAGCGAAACTTTTGGTGTCGTAACGGGGCCCATCAGCCATTAGATCAAAGCTCCGTTCACGCCCTACAACCGGCATGGGAACGGCAACAACAGTTGGCGTCGTAACAGGGCCATCAGCCGTTAGATCGAACTCTCTTCACGCTCTACCGCCGCCCGGGGAACGGTGACAACTTTTGGTGTCATAATGGGGCCCCTCAGCCGTTAGATCGAAGCTCTCTTCCCGCCCTACAACCGCCGCGGGAGTGGTGACTACTTTTGGTGTTGAAATGGGGCCCATCAGCGGTTTGATCGAAGCTCTCTTCGTGATCTCCAACTGCCACGGGAACGGTGAAACTTTTGGTGTCGTAACGGGGCCCCTCAGCCGTTAGATCGAAGCTCTCTTCCCGCCCTACAACCGCCGCGGGAGTGGTGACTACTTTTGGTGTTGAAATGGGGCCCATCAGCGGTTTGATCGAAGCTCTCTTCGTGATCTACAACTGCCACGGGAAGGTGAAAGTTTTGGTGTCGTAACGGGGCCCATAAGCTGTTAGATTGACTCTCTCATTGCGATCTACGAATGGCACGGGAACG